>NC_090271.1:76210000-76510000 GCF_040414725.1 Anabrus simplex | reverse complement strand
ATTCGTTTCATTGTGTGCTATAATTTCGACAAGGTTTCAAGCCAAATAACAGTAATTATATTTAAAGTTACGATTTCGCCTGTCATTTTAGAGGATGAGTAGACATCCCAGTTTCCGCTCGACAATAGATTTAGGACGTTACGCGTATCATTGGAGTATACTGATGAGTAGACATCCCCATTTACGCTCTACGATAGGTTTAGGAGGCTGTGTGAGTGTATATAGATATTATTGTTAGGATGTGTAGACACTGTAGGCTCGACAACAGGATTAGGATGTCGTCTGTACATAATCAAGTCTTAGGTTAGGTGTTTTTTTCGAATTGACTTGAACGATGGTAGTGTCTGCAGTAGTGTATGTAATGCGAAGAGTGTTAGCAAAGTAATATTGAGGCCATGTTTCGGCACAATCCTTACCAGCTGGAAGGTATTTACATAAGATTATGGAACTACTAGTGACATAAACATGAGGGTTGTCCAGCAGTGGATACTGAAATAACGGTGATTATTACTGCTGTTTGCCACTCGCGTTTCAGGTCACTGAACTTTAGTATTTTTCATTTATTTTCGGACTTAATTATTTTGTCGTTCAGACGTCTGATTGCTTTGATAGTACCGTGTGGTCACTTAGCTTATTTCTGTGAGACTGAGTTACGAATGCGGTTTCGATTCGTCAGTAGGGAATATATCTTATTTTCAATTTTCGTCCTTTTATTTTATAATAGGTATGACTTTGATCTGTCATTAACTTGTAGTTAGTTTATTGGGACAAACATAAGCAGGCGGGCTTGTAAGGGTAGTCATAATTTGTAAAATGGAAAGAATTACGTAGATTGTTTAGGTATTTTCGTCTTTTATTTTAGAATGTGGACTTGTAAGTTTTATTAAATTCAACATAACCGTTTATAACATGAAAGTTCGTTTTGTAAGAATATTTTTCAAGTGAGTTATCACTTGTTTCTTTAACTTCACTGTTTAGCATTTCTTATAAATGCATGATGGATAAGTGTTTCCTGCATTTCGCAGTTTTATTCCTTCAGAGCGACGTAACGTAAGATCCTCTCGGATAGAGTTGTTGTTGGTTTCTTCTGAACAGCTGTTTGGGTGATGCATGTTTCAGCATCGGGATTATTCTATAACGTAAGGGTGTCACGAGATGACAATACATGGTGGAATTTTATTATTAATTATGACTGCTGCTGTTAACTTGTAGTGAACACCATGATTTCCAGTAATATATCGCAACCTACCCAAAGCAACTGATAGTCAATTTTGTTCGATTATGGGCCCATTCGGCGGGTGTTCCCATATCCGACAGGGTTTTGACTGGTGGATAACCTTAAATAAATGTAAATGTGAAATTCTACTTGTTGAAGGTCATATTTTCCACGGATCGTGTGGATTAATTCTCAGTTATCATTTGGATCAAAAGGTGCCCGATTTTCAGGTTTCATTTCGTTTTCTAGTTTTTGCTGTCCACTAATTTGTGATATTTTCTACCTTCCTCCGAATAATGTTCTTCGATAAGTGTAAAAGTGATCACACTCACGCAATGCAATGTGACTGCGTTTAAATGTTAAATAATTAAAATTTTCTTTCCTGATGAATAATTTTATACATAGTTTTTTGCATTTTGATAATTCAATAGAAGTTAGTAAGCACATATATGGTCCTCATTTCAAGTAGTTAGGCTCTCTTCTGAATCCCATCGTTCAGTAAGATCGTGACCGAAACAGTAAGAATGTCGCTCCAACTTGGTGGCGTAAGTCACTTAACAGAGAGGGCCTAAGTACATCAAGGGAAGAACTACAAGTCTGGTTGGTTGACATCCGTCAAATGATGACCAATTGTAGGACATGTTACACGTTGGTCGATCAGTAAGAATGGCGCGATCCAACGTGGGGCTTCGATGTCACGATAACGATGAGGAGCTCGATGTCACGATAACGATAAGGTGCAACGATAACGATGATAAGTTATGAGAAAAAGGTTACGATAATATGGAATAATGTTGAGGCCTACGCCACATTAGAAATAATACTAGCGGATGAGGACTATCGCTGAGCCACAGTTAAACGAATTTTGCCCAATGAGAGTGCTAAATATGAACAGGATTAACGAGGAGCGGAACTACTTCGTAGATAATATTAATGAGAATAGTCACAATGCATTTTAAGCAAGCCGAAACTTAAGGCTTTATTGAATATCAAGATCGTGATCGAAATATATCCGCCACGACCCCAAGATTTAAGAGTTCGATATTGCTCTATTGCAGCAGCTGTGGCCGACCAACGATGGAATAGTATTTCGTCGCTAAGGGGGTGAAAATGGGTTTGAAATTCCAAAATCAGTATATCTGCATTTCAGAAATTGAACAGTTTAAGGACGTGAACATTGATATTTGGAATCTCCTTTTAAAATAAAAAAAAATATTTTATTTCCTTGTTTCCAGAGAATTCACTTAAGGAGGGTAGATGTGTGTGAAAAGGAGGTTGAATTCTTTTCTAAGAATGCTTATATCTCAAAAACTGAAGATGTTACAGACCTCAAAATTGGTACATGGAATCTCCTTCAAAAACAAAGAAACACGCATTTTTTGGTTTTCGGAAAATTAACATATCAACCCCGAAAAGGGGTTTCAATACTTTTTATGAGGATACATACATCTCAAAACCTCAAGATGTTATGGACGTGAAAATTGGCGTTTGGAATCTCCTTTAAAATTAAAAAACACGTATTGTTTAGTTTTCGGAAAATCCACCGAGAGGATGGAATGAATTGGAAAAGTGGGTGAATTTTTAAAATGAATGTATCTGCAATATATTACAAAATCTTTACATGTTACAGATATTAATATTGGTATTTGGAATCTCCTTTAGAAGTAATGAAACATGTATTGTCTTCGGAGAAGTCACTTAACGGGGTTGAAATTAAGTGAAGAAAGAGTTGAATTCCTTTTATGAGGATACTTATACCTCAAAAACTGAATATACTGCGGACGCGAAAATATGTATTTGGAATCTCCTTTAAAATAGAGGACCAAATATTTTTGTTTTGTTTTCCACATTAAAGATGAGTGTTCCTCACATGTAGAGTTCCTTCCATGTCGCATTCTCCATATTTGGCTCTGCCAGTAGCCTGGTCATCTTAGCCCCAAACGTGCTTTACAAAGAGTTTCAGGATTAAATGAAACGCAATTTTTCGGCGAGTTCTTGTACTTTAGGGATTTTCAGATAATGTCTTACCGCAGTACCAAGGTACGATTAATTACATCAAATTACGAAATCCTCGCGAGCGAAGCCGCGAGTAGCGGCCAGTTAGAAAAATATTATTGCGTATAAAATGTCAATCGTTAGTTCCTGAACAAGCGTGTTTTTTTAAAAACTGACCCATCATCTCAGAAACTAAAAATGATAGGCTGTGAGCTTTCATTCGGGAGATGATGGGGCTGTACCTTAATTGAGGTACGGTCGCTTCCTTCCCACTCCTACCCTTTCCCATTCTTCCGACACCGATAACCTTCGATGTACTGTATTAGCGCAACGTTAAAGCACTAGAAAACATAAAGTAAATTAATGAATAAATAAAAATAAACTATAGAATATTTTTAACATTAGTAGGTTACATGTGTTAATGGTGTGGACACAAAATGCTGACTCTGTTTGTGGGTTTAAATTTGTGGCCACAAATGCACAAAAACTGGGAATCCGTTTTCATTTACTGAAATGTTTCCAAAAAGAGATAACAGATTGAATTTATAACAAAGGCATTGACTAAAAATTCAAGTTTCAAATCTTTAGCTATGACAGGTTGCGAGGAAATTGGTTATCATTGCTTTCAAGTTAACTTAAAAGCACAGAGCTTTAAACCCCAGTTTAAAATATTGATTGAATTCAGGCGAAGGATAATCACGGTAAATACCGACAGTGGCTGTGGTTACGTTTTAATGTATTCTGTGTTTATTTTGCTGTTGGCAAACACAAAATACGGTGCATATTAGGCGCCCGTATTGACTTCGTAATAGCGAATACAAGAGAAGTGCTTAAGTATTCCACACAAGTCTCTCTTACATTTCCTTGTTAGTTGCTTTATATCTTGACACACACAGAAATATTGTAAGAGTATGAAATGTGGTCTTTCTATGTTCACAAATTCCGACAAACAAACGTCATAATGAAATAAGCATATATAAAACATCCACCTAATTGCTATAGGCCTATACAAACATACTTAATTTAAACCGTTTCATATTTCAGCGTTCAGTCTGCAAGACTCATTGATTTTATTGTCACCCCTATCCTCTATCTGTACCTATTACTATCGCCTCGTTTAGTTCTGTACCTCTTATTTTTAAATCATTAGAAAATGAGTGTAAACATCATCATATTAGTCTCCCTCTACTTCTCTTACCCTCCATAACAGTCTATTATTCTTCTAGGTAACCTATACTCAACCTTTAGTCTCACATGACCCCAGAAGCGAAGCCGATTAATGTGTACAGCTGCATCCGTCGAGTTCATACCTAACTCAGTTTGTATATCCTCATTCCGAGCACCCACCTACCATTTTCCCCCTGTTTGTACCAGCGAAAATTCTCGCTACTTTCATGTCTGTTATTTCTAAGTTATGAATAATATATCCTACGTCAACCCAGATTTCACTTCCGTAAAGCAAAGTTGGACTGAAAACAGACCAGTGTGATTATAGTTTCGTCCGTGAACAAACGCCTTTCTTACAGAATACTGCTGATCGCAACTGCGAGCTCATCGTATTAGCTTTGCTGCACCTTGGTTCAATCTCACTTATTATATTACCATCGTGGGAAAATTCACATAAAAAATAATTGAAATGATCATGCTGTTTCAGCTTTATATCCCCAACCTGCTATTCAATTCTCTTAGGTTCCTTACCTACTGACACTACTTAGTCTTGCAAGGACTATTTTTCATATCATACTCGTCGCACATATAGGCTATTCAAGTTCCAGGCTTTCAGGCTTTCAGCACAATCTGCCATTAAGACCAGATTGTTGGCATAGGCCATAATCCTTACAACATATCCACCTAACTGAATGCCTCATTTCCACTTTATTGCTATAGATTTGAATAAATGCCGAAATGCTGAAATATTGCCTTGAAAAGAATTTACTCGTTAACGTGTCCACAATCCCTTTGATGCGGATCTCTCACATTCAAGCACTCTTAAATTCCAACCGGTCCAGTCACATTGCGTACGGTTAGGGCTCCTGCCTCTTACCGAGAAGCTATGGGTTTGACTTGCCCAACTTACTGCTTTAATCTGATTTCGAGTGCAAGAATTGTTATGTCACTAACGTTCAACGTTAACCTAAATCGAGCTATTAGGCCGTGCGGTTCGGGTCGCGCCGCTGTGAGCCCAAATTCGGGACATAGTGAGTACGAACTCCGCTGTCGGCATCCCTGAAGATGTCCGGCTCCATGGCAAAATGGATAGCGTGCTGGCCTACGGTCACAGGGGTCCCGGTTTCGATTCCCAGCAGGGTCGAGAATTCTAACCATAATTGGTTAATTCTCCTAGCTCGGAGACTGGGTGTATGTGTCGCCTTAATCATCATTTCATCCTCATCACGACGCGCTGGTCACCCACGGGCGTGAAATCAAAAGAACTGCACCTGGCGGGCCGAAGTCCTCGGACACATCCCGGCACTAACAGCCATACCTTTCTTTTTTTCATCCCTGAAGATGGTTTTCCGTGGTTTTCATAACAGGTCACCTTATTTAAAGCCATGGACCATTTCTTCCCACTCCTAGCAATTTCCTTTCCCATCGTCACCATAAGACCCATCTGTGTCGGTGCGTCGTAAAGCAATTTAAAGAAAGTCATCTTAAATGCACTAAGTACAGAGAATCAATCACAGCCAAGGCAGCAACTTCATAATGCCCTCACGAGGGTGAATGGAATGAAAAACACAGAGAATGTTTTTGTTTTCGTTTTTGTTTTTCTGCTAGAGGGTTAACGTCGCATTAACACATCGAAGGTTTTTCAGCAACGTAGGAAGTAGGAAACGGTCAGGAATGGGAAGTGGCCTTGGCCTCAATTAAGGTACAGCCCCAGTA
This sequence comes from Anabrus simplex, assembly GCF_040414725.1. Taxonomy (NCBI): domain Eukaryota; kingdom Metazoa; phylum Arthropoda; class Insecta; order Orthoptera; family Tettigoniidae; genus Anabrus; species Anabrus simplex. The sequence goes on along the minus strand of NC_090271.1, from coordinate 76,503,906 downwards.
TTTGCCTAGAGTGAAAATAGGATACTTTGGGAAACAAACTTCAGAACTGCCGACCATAGTATTCGAACCCACAATCACCCGAATTCAAGCTCACAGCTACGCGACACTAACCCCACGACCAACTCTGTCGATGAGAGAAGTAAAGAGAACACTTAGTTACTCTGTAATCGGTTGACTTTAAATGTTTCTTTGTCGTAAGCACCTGGTAGTGGTGTCCATGTGCGCTACGACGAGCCAGAAATTATGTTGCAAGCGTGCAATTCATTAAAGCGAAGCTGTCTCAAAGTGCTAGCAGTCCACACAAATAGCGTGAGCCTGATCGCGTTGAGGTGGTGGTCTGGTGGGATGAGTCGATTCGGGCCGGCTTAAAACTCGATCGGCTAGGAACCTGGTGAGCTGACTGCGCAGGATTCTTATGAAGCAACACAGTACCGATTTTTCCATGATCTTCCCGTTATACCGAGCTGCAGGAGTAATCATCTAGATGTTACAAGCGGACGATGTACGTCAACCTGAGTAGATGTAAGGATGATACAGAGACGCAAAAAGGGGCTATACGGTGCGTAAAGTTGCTGAATTTGTCGGTGTTTCGCAGCGGACTGATCAACGTATATACAAGCAGTGGTGAACTGCTCGTGGCCACGAAACGCGACGTCAGAATTTTGGTCGGAAAAAGATTCTGACAGAAAAGAACCGCAAACCCGATTCACGGCTCAAGAATCAAAATCGCTTCCAAACCCGACAGGAATTGCTGCAGTCAGTGAATAAAGGTACATCCCAACCTATCAGCGAGGGAACATTGCGACGGGAACTGCATTCAACGAACATTTGAGGTCGGTCACCTCGCACACAGGCACATAAGACTGCGCGTATTCACTGGGCTAGAAATAATCGAACGTCGACAGCAGTTGACTGGCGGAACGTAATGTGGTCTGACGAGTCACGTTTTTGGCTCTATTCCAATGACGCACGTCGTCGAGTGCATTGAAGGCCTAATGAAGCGTTTCATTCTGTATGTTTGCAAGATCAGGTTCAAGCCACGCGTGGGTCTTTAATGTTTTGGGGGTGAATTTCGTATCATCGTCTGGGCCAACTCACTGAGGTAAACCCTAACATGAAGAAGAATATGTAAACATTCTGGATGATCAGCTGTTGCCTTTCAGTAAACATCTGCATGATGAACATGCTCTTGATACCCGAGTTTTTGAAGATGACAACAACAAAGCTCATCGGGATGGGTACGTATGTGACTGGTTTTATGAACACACTCCCACCTTATTACATCTCGATTGGCCTGCACAATCACCTGACTTGAACCACATTGAAAATCTGTGGGACATGTTGGAACAGTGGTTAAAATGTCGACATCAGCATCGCAAAAATTTGGTGGAATTGCGCCGTTAAATCGTCAACTGGTGGCTTAACCTGGATGCCACGTACCTGGACAACCTTTTGGACTCACTTCCTAACCAAATCAAGTCGGTTATCATGTCCAGAAGTGGAGGTACACTGTATTAAGTGATGCTTGTAATGTTTTCTCCAAGGGTGATTAATTTGTCTGGTGAGCTCATAATAAAAGATTATACCTGAAAGAGAACCAACAATTAATTTATGAAAAAGGAAATTGATTTCGGTAGACTGAAGAACATAACAGTTATAAAATGACAGAATTGAAAGTAAAAATAAATTCTCTTCTTTTTTTTTTACAATTTGTTTTACGTCGCACCGACACAGATAGGTCTTATGGCGACGATGGTGACAGGAAATGGCTAGGAGTGTGTAGCCTTAATTAAGGTACTGCCCAGCATTTGCCTGGTGTGAACATGGGAAACCACGGATAACCAACTTCAGGGCTGCCGACAGTAGGGCTCTAACCCGTTATCCCCCCCCCTCCGAGAAATCTAATAGTACTATGAAGGTTAAATACAAACTGACTGCACAGGGATTCGGTGCCGCAATCCTGAACTTCCAAAGACCGAGCTCGATAGCTGCAGTCGCTTAAGTGCGGCCAGTATCCAGTAATCGGGAGATCGTGGGTTCGAGCCCCACTGTCGGCAGCCCTGAAGATGGTTTTCCGTGGTTTCCCATTTTCACACCAGGCAAATGCCGGGGCTGTACCTTAATTAAGGCCACGGCCGCTTCCTTCCACTTCCTAGGCCTTTTCCATCCCATCGTCGCCATAAGACATACCTGTGTCGGTGCGACGTAAAGCAAATAGCAAAACAAAAAAAAAAAAAAAAATGAACTTCCTAAGTGAGCACCGATACAACTGCGCTACAAAGCCAGTCTACAGTAGAGCTGAACACTGTTTTTGCACTATTGTTTCTTTGGAGAATGTAAGCTCTTCGGAAGAAAATCGATCATTAGCGTCTGATATGTAATCTTCCATGAGTTCACGAAGTGTGTCGTATTATGGTGATGTAAATTTATCTGTTTGAGGAAAGGAATTCTGAACATTTTATCCAGCCTTAGATCGGGCAGCTTTAAAAGTTTTGTTTGTGTGCATTTATGTTTTAATTTTATAAACCTTAGTCAACTCCCATCAAGATGTTAGATATTTTTCCACCTAAAATGCTCAGATAAATCCTGCACATCAAGTAGAATGATTATGTCATAAATACTGATTTACTTTGAAGGGCAAATTTGTGAGGTACTGAGACACTGCTCGCTCAGAACCAATCACGGTGGACAGGTCACGATACCCGTATGCCAGACTACCAGCTACCTAAAACGATCTTGTATGGTAAGTCACAGGGCAGGAGGAGAAATGTTGGAGGACAGGAACTTCGGTTCAAATATGTCCTGAAGTAACATATAGGACACTGAAAATAACGTAGTGTTGACCATAGACGTTTGTATTGTGATCGTTTCAAATGGCATCACATGATAAGTACGGTAAGCAAGCTGAAACTTATGAAAAGCAGCACCTGCAGATGCTGGATAACAAGCAAGATGAAATGAAACACAGGCAGAAGAGGCATATCATATACACCTATCATATATTCTTCAGTGCATCACCTGTCAATGTCTCTTCCTCAAATGATGGTAAATATTCCCAGGGGACAAAACTTGTTACTGTGAACCATTTCAAATTTCTTAGCATCACCTTTCAGAGTCGCGGGGATACATTCGCAGCACAGCTACAAGGAAAGGCTTCAGCTGCAAGTATTGCGACAATTGACATTCCGCACTTAAACCAGCTTTTTCTACAAACAGCGCTTAAACGGTTTAAGATCGCTAGTTGCTGTACGTCGCACCGACACAGATAGGTCTTACGGCGACGATGGGACAGGAAAGGGCTAGGAGTTGGAGGAAAGCGGCCGTGGCCTTAATTAAGGTACAGTCCCAGCATTTGCCTGGTGTGAAAATGGGAAACCACGGAAAACCATCTTCAGGGCTGCCGACAGTGGGGTTCGTACCTACTATCTCCCGAATACTGGATAATGGCTGCACTTTAGCGACTGCAGCTATCGAGCTCGGTATGCTTAAGATCAAGATCCTACCAATTGTGCCGTATAGTCTGAATTTGAGATGGGATTACCTCGCTTTGAGAGAAAAGAAAAATCGAAACGGTGAATGCAAAATATTAAAAGAGACTGCTTTCTATCTCCACATTCAGACCTTCGAGGTTGGCTTACGATTTAACGACAGCGTCCTACTTTATAGAAGATTTGAGCCCCACGATGATGTTACCATCTAATTCACAAAGCGAAGCACTATTGGGAGAGATGAAGGAGAAGAAGAAAGTCATTTGGTTGGAGTTCTGTTCTACGGTGGCTGCGACTTTTGTTGAGTGAAAACAGTGAAGATTTGAATTGAGTCACACTCTAATACAGTGCATGGATTTCACCATAGAATTTGTAACAACAAGTTTCATGAATGTATTTGTGAATGATGTGTACTATTTTTCGGCAGATACCACACATTATAGAGTACAGAAAGGATGTTATCAATTACGCAACTACGTAGTGAGAAACTAGCTCACCTTACAGCTATTTCGTGCTTAACATTTAGTTGTTATTTTAATATTGGTTCACTTTCTCACATGCATATGGCCGTTGGCTGTTATAAATATAAATAAAACAAAAATTGGTTTGAGCAGTCGTGTTCGAGCTCATGCAGGAAATGGAATAACGTTGTTATTTTTATGTTCCACTAACTATTATTATAACGGTTTCTAGAGACACCGAGGTGCCGGATTTTTTCCCGCAAGAGTTCTTGGTAAACCTACTGACAGGATGCTGACATATCTGAGCACCTTCAAATACCACCGGACTGATACAGGATCGAACCTGCCAAGCTGAGGTCAGGAGGCCAGAGCCTCTCAGCCCGCTGCGAGAAATAGAAATGACACTATTGAATAGTCGGTGTGATCGGATATGGCTATGAACACACACACACACACACACACACACACACACACACACACACACACACACACACACACAAACACACACACACACACGCAGAAAGAGAAAGATAGATTAAACTCGCATACTGTAGTTGCAATGACGTTTAAAATACAAACCACCGGAATCCGTGCAGTGTGAGCAACGATAAGCTATTTTAATGTAAATTAAAAAGGTGGGAAGAGATTTTTATAAAATTCAGCCCATGTTCCCCACAACTTATCATTTCAATGTTGCCGGCACTACGTCCCGCTTTAATTTTGTTGGACCAGTGGGTGAGTATGCGCAACATTCTTTGGACATACTTACTACATGATGATTCATGTAGAACGGATCATATATAGTACTATCTCATGTCTGTTTGGTTACGGTAAATACCCACCTCCGCAATAAGTGTTATTTATTTATTTATTTATTTATTTATTTATTCATTTATTTATTTATTTATTTATTGTTCAACAGGCATTTCTGCCCACTTACATAACATTCCCATTTCTTATTTCTTATGTTCTAAATAATTTACAATAAAAATTAAAGTATGGACCTAATACTATTCTTATGAACTATGGACAGTGCTAAGTGTGTGTTTCAATTTATTATTTTAATTTCTCATAAATATTTATTGCTGATCGAAATTAATCTAAGGACTAAACTATTCATGGTACACAAGTATGATACTCTATTTAATTTATGTCTTCTCTCTGTGTGAATTCCCTTCTGACTGACTTTAAGAAGACAATATCCTCGTGAAATAAGTCCACGTTTGGCATTTTATTAAATGACCAACATATTCTATTTAATGGTGAATTCATAATATAGTGATTTGTGTTTGACTTTTTAATAAAGAAAGTTAAATTATATCTGTTACTTCCAAACGGTGCATACAGGTTTATTTGGTGGAGAAACTCTCGGTTATCTGCTTAACCTTTCAGAATTCCATGTAGGTATTTTACACTCGTTAATGTTCTCCTAGCATGCAACTTATCTATCCAAAAATTTGTTATTAAGTCACTATATGCCACATATTTTGCACTAGTTTTAGATATACAGATATCTTCGAAATTTAGCTTGAACATTTTCTCTATCTTGTATACGTTTATTACAAGTTTCTGAATATAAAGTTTTTATGGGAGAAGTAGATGTCTAAATTGTCCTTCTGTATATAGTCTTATCCATAACCATCGTTGCATATTTCAGGAATTTCGCTGCCGTTGATTTTGGTGACAATATTTTTTGCTGACTGCTATATACTTGATCATTAAAGCAACCCTGCAAGAGAAAGTGTCTTGGACTGAGGTCGGGTGATCTGTGAGGCCATAATGTCCATGAAATATGACTTATAGACCACAGCGAAAGCATTCAGTTACATCAAAAACTGAACTCCAATAGCTGCAATGTCACCTATAACAAAATTCACCAGAATCCATGTAGTGTGAACAAAGATACACTCTATATTGTTACTGCATTTTCATTAGCCTATTGTTTTGAAATGACCCTATATTTCCATTTATTTTTTCCCTTACTGGACAAGTTCGAATGAAAATAACACCTTAACTATGTTAATTGTCAGTTGATTCTTACCTCTTTGAGTCGTTACCTAAACCTCTACCATGTCTTCTTACATGTATTTCCTGTTCTACTTCTCTCGCGGATAGGAAGGTTGGATAATGAATGGTATTTGCTTCGTGTTCGAGATAATAGGTCGGTGACAAGTGCTCTATTAAGCCCTCGAAATATAATTTGGAGCGTCGTAATGAGTGAACACATGGACCGACTAAAAATATTCTGTCATCTTATTCTTCTTCGCAAACGGTCAGGCCAAAAATTGCAATTGACATTAAAGCAAAACAAATACAGTTTTTGAATAAGTGACTGTGAACCTTGAGAATTTGCAACGAATACTTTGAGAAATTTTACGATTTTACCGTTTAAATATGAATACCGAACTGTCGTGTAGGTTATCATTGGAACTCTCTCTCTCTCTCTCGCTCTCTCTGAGCCCAGGATGGGGGCGCAACAACATTTAGTCTATGACTCTTAGGGAAAATGTTATGCATCGAACATTTGAGATTTTCTTAATTTGCGCCACTTTGACAACTAAATTCAGCCATGGTGTTTGCACAGTTACAGAAATCATATCACGTTCGATATAAGTGTACATTTTTCATAGACGTAAATCATTTAGGGCACAAATTACGTCGTGTAAGATATTTCGAATATTTCGCAATGTTTGAAACATATGCTCGGACTATATAATTAGTCATCCGTGCCGCTAGACTACCTGACAGATAAGTTAGTTCACAATAAGAATTCTCAATAACATGAAGCCTTAAAGATAAAACAGTAAATATATTTTTACTTATTTATGTATGCATTTATGTATTTAATTATGTATTGTCGTGAAAAAAATGACAACGATGCCATTCGTCTCTTATTGTACTTATTATAGATCACTGATAAATAAAATTGTATTGAATTGAAAAAGATATCTTTCATTCCACCCAACGTGAGACTTGCGACGGGTGGTGATGTTATGAAAACTCAGTGAGACAATCCCCACATTATTTTTTTTAGTATCGCATCACATTTGTTGCCAGAGGAACATTCTAACATGGCTGAACTCGAGGAATAATTCCTGGCCAGCTCGAAAAAGCTACGTATAGGAAGTGTTCTATTCTCCTACAAGAGAGTGTGTGGTCGGATCAGTTCTTGCTGCTAGTGTGGGCACAACCAGAAGGAACTGCAGAGGATAAATCATGGACACCGGTGTTACGGAGCAGTACAATGATGAACGACATCGTCACTTCCTATGTCTCCATTGCTTTTCACGTTTGCGCTTTGCCTCAGCGAGCTTGTATCATTCAAAGATAGCAACCAGTATCGGATCCCGAAAATAACGAGAAGACGCTCCAACGACTATTTCCAGCGTATTGTCTCACTTTCTACAGGGGAAAACATACACATCACTCGGTATCAATACAGGCTTACACTTCCCTGTTACGAGATTCATTTATCCTCTCGCAAGCACACAACTTGTGATTTCGGAGCAGGTAGGAGGAAACAAAACTGAGTCTGGCACTACTTTCACCAGTTCAGAACAGGCACTTTTTTATTTTAGCTGATCTGTCTTAGTCAAATCTTGTTTCTTCTTAAGGCAGAATATATCTATCATCCCTTTATAGTACAGAGTCCCTCAGTAAAAGTCCGCGTGTCCCAATCACGTATTCATAGTAGAGTCCCTCAATAATTAAAAATTACGGCACACTTAAATTCCCCACTCGTATGATTGTTGTTGTTGTTGTTGTTATTATTAAAGCGACTTTATTGTGGCGAAGTTAGAGCTCTCTGCTATTTCTTACACTTAATCACTTCATGTACAGTATATAAATGAGTACTAATTTACAATATGAATGAAAATTGAAAACCTACAACCTGTTTTCCAGTCAGTGACCGGGTCAGGAATGGAATGAAGGAAGCCCCCAACTTGCGGTGAGGATAGGAATTGTGCCGGCTGCCGAAGCCTGCCGCACTCCTCTGGGGCAATTATTAATGATTGACAGATGCAGTTAAATGATAGTGGTGAGTGGTATATTAGACATATTGGACTTAGCGGTGTTGAATTAAAGCGAAGTGTAGTGTTCCCCAAGATTCATTTATGTAAATGTTTTATTTCACTTCGGGACGTGCCTGAATTACTCATGTACTTGGTTTTAACATTAAGGATGTGCGCGGCACATTTGTTGTTTGACATTTATTGAGCTCAATGAAAGATGACGGGAAAAACAGGAGTACCCGGAGAAAAACCTGTCCCGCCTCCGCTTTGTCCAGCACAAATCTAACATGGAATGACCGAGATTTGAACCACGGAACCCAGCTGTGAAAGTCCGACGCGCTGCCGCTTCAGCTACGAAGGCTTTCACTAATGTACAATATACATTTTTACAATTTTGTAATGTAAGAATGTCAACAATTTTCATTTTAATATCTAGCATCAGTATAAAAACTTAAATGACCTAATTTAAAGATGTTAAATCTTTACAAACTGAAGTGTAAACTGAACTAACTAAAGTATCACTAACTAAATAAAGTAAGTAAAGTATAGCTACATTACGTAAACTGGAACACATTACAATAAACAACCATATTCACTCTCATTCATGCATCCCATTCACACTCAAGAAAGACCAGAAGTGCTTATAAGATGACGCTGACAAAGGATTTAAATTTTGTCTAAGATTTAATAATAATAATAATAATAATAATAATAATAATAATAATAATAATAATAATAATAATAATACTGTTATTTGATTTACGTCCCACTAACTACTTTTTAAGGTCTTCAGAGACGACGAGGTGCCGGAATTTAGTCCCGCAGGAGTTCTTTAACGTGCCAGTAAATCTACCGACACGGGGCTGTCGTATTTGAGCACCTTCAAATACCACCGGACTGAGCCAGGATCGAACCTGCCAAGTTGGGGTTAGAAGGCCAGCGCCTTAACCGTCTGAGCCACTCAGCCCGACTGTCTAAGATTTAGCTTCCCTGGTGTCATTGGGGAATTCACTCCGCCAGCTCGTGGTGGTGATCGCGAACGGTCTGTTGTAGGTTGCGATTCGATGTACGGGAATTTCTAGCGTACAGCCTGACCGGGTATTGAACAGGTGTAGTGAACTATGGTAGCGAAATCTGGTGGATAGCTAAGAGAAGTGATTTCAGAAAGTTATTATTATTATTATTATTATTATTATTATTATTATTATTATTTTAAAATTTTACAAGGGGACAATGCACAATGAATAAAACATCCAGACATCTCCTTGTTATCAATACCTAGAAAACTATTTTCAAGAATCCCGAACTCCAGACTGAGGAGGAGGTGGTGACCAGACGGGAAGCATCTCAGTGTGTTTTTTCCCAGATAGGAGCACCCAGGACCCCAATTTTAAAGTAAGAATGGTCAGTAAATAACTGGTGAAAAATATGAAAATTGTTCATACTCCCTTCATAGGTATTTTATATTTTCGCGAGAGCTGAACTGGAGAAAGCTTTGGAAGAGTGCGAAGTCAGTCAAGCTCTAAGTGTGTGTACATGAACTGCAGGAACGACGTACGAATAGGAACTGCGAGGTCGACTGAGTTTTGTCAGAAGCAAGGAGTTAGGCAGGCTTTAACCTGAGTCATCTGCTCTCCATTGTTTTCTTAGATCGAAACACGAAGAAGGTGAAAGTCGGGAACTACCTCACGAGATCATTGCTACTCACCGAACTGATCTTTCTTGATGACCTGATCCTGTTAGCCTCCAGCGAACGTGACATACAACACGTCAACAGTGTGTAGGGAGAGGAGATGAAGAGGAAAGTTATGGAAGTTATCGTGGAAAAGAAGAAGACGATGATTATCAGCAGGAGTGCAGAAGGTCGTAACATCACAGTCGACGGGAAACCTCTGGAGAAGACATCAATTTAAAATAACTCGCATCCACCATCAGATCACACGGTGGGAAAAAGGATGAAATAAAACAATAGATAGATTGGTCACCTATTAAATGCCATCAAATCACACTTTCTTGACAAAAGGAACATTTATAAGAAGACGAATCTTACCGTCTATAGATTTACTCTCAGTACGTACCGACACCTACCTGTGGCTGTGAGTTCTGGACATGGACGCAGCGGACAAGGAGTAGAGTACAGGCAGAGGTGCGATACCTACGAGAAGTGGAGAATAAGGAGAGACAAGGACAGAGTAGAAACTCATCCACTCGGGAAACTCTAACTCTGAAGCCATAGAAAAAAACATTCACTAATACCACCTGAGCTAGTTTGGTAATGTTCAGCGAATATTGACAGAACGCCTGCCAAGACAAATAAGTAACTTGGCGGTAGAAGGATAGACAGGATGAGGATGACCAAGATATGGCAGGACGGAATCAATGGGGCAATACAGGAGAAAGAAATATCTGTGACAGAAGCAGATGCAAGCAGTAGCAGACAGAAAGTGACAGAAATCTGTCCCAGCATCGACACCGCTAGAAACAAGAGGACCGAATTAAGTATCAAAAGCAAATTCGTGAGCTCATCCCGAGGTGGTGGAGCTTTTTCCAGGCACACCCTCAGTGGAAGTGATCTGTATGTAGACTACCATTTTAACCACATACCATCCCTCCTGTCATTCTTAAATTTTTGGCAGTACCAAGAACCCAACACCTGTCCCCGACGACTGCAGTTAATAATGCTAACCGTTACCCTACGGAGGTGGACAGTTAAGTAAGAGAACTTCTGCTATTATTATTATTATTATTATTATTATTATTATTATTATTATTATTATTATTATTATTATTATTATTATTATACCTGCTTAATGGATACAGTACTTTTGCATCCATCTTATGGCGCAGGCCAGAGCAAAGTGTAGCTTCCACGCAAGTCCCAGCCTCATCCATGGCTGTGACAGTATCGAAGCTGTTGATATTTGGCTGGTTCTGAGTAATTGCATTAGAGCACAACCAGTGGTTCTAAGTGTCATGAGAGGTGTTGCTCATTTGGTTAGTCGTGCTGCAATAGCAATTTCTGGCCCGGTGTGGAAAGCATTGGCAAACTACCTCACTCCTCATCTTGCCTGGGACGCCTCATTTTTGTGCTGCCATTGGTTTTTGCGGTTTTCTTATAACTGCATAGTCTTTGGTGGTGCCATTTGAGGATCCAACCAGCATCTGGGTGATGACCTAACAGACAGATACCCGTATAATAATAATAATAATAATTATTATTATTATTATTATTAATATTCCTTTGTTGTTAAGGAAAAGGTGAAAATTAACATTCAAAACTTCATCGGTGCTTCACTTGTAGCAAAATAATCAAAATTTATCCGGTGAAAAAGAAATGCTGCCAAACTTATAAAACAGTAGCGAGACCAATTATTGTTTTGTCTGCCGGGCGAGTTGGCCGTGCGGTTAGAGGCCCGTGGCTGTAAGCTTGAATCCGGGAGATAGTGGGTTCGAATCCCACTGTCGGCATCCCTGAAGATGTTTTTCCGTGGTTTCCCATTTTCACACAAGGCAAATGCTGAGGCTGTGCCTTAATTAAGGCCACGGCCGGTTCCTTTCAACTCCTAGGCCTTTCCTATCCCATCATCGCCGTAAGACCTATCGGTGTCGGTACGACGTAAAGCCAATAAAAAACAAAAATGTTTTGTCTAAAGATGTAAGGGATCGGACCACCGAGGTACAGCATGGAACAACACTAGAAGTAATATTTACGTATCTATGTGATAAGCCTGTTCAGAATATTCCTCCACATATAACAGACATGATGATGATGATGATGATGATGATGATGATTGTTGTTTAAAGGGGCCTAACTTCGAGGTCATCGGCCCCTTATGCTACGAAATGAGACGAAATGAAATGACAAATTAGAAGTCTAAAATTCTCCACTCACCAGAATTCAAAGCCGTGAGAACGAAGAATGAATGGAAGGACATGAATTTAAAACAATCTGTAGAAGCAACCCGCAATGCTTTACATTCTAACAAACACGTAAAATAATAGGATTATTGACCAAGGGACTGCTGCTATAGCATAACACTGAAACGATGATGCTTGCAGTCTAAAGGGGGTCCAAAATCCAAGTTATCGGCCCCTCATAACCGTACTGATCGCTAGGAAAGTAGAACCATGTTATTTGTCCTGTTGCGTTACTAATCAAAAGTAGCAGAGACTTGCGGTATTGCACACATTATTGTACTACTCACAGGTTATGAAATTCGACATATAATACAGACTTTTTTTTTTCACTTTGCGGCGCCATTTACAGGCAACGCAAACCTATGGTGTTCATCACACAAGAGTACTAACCACAGGGACCTTCCACTATCCCGTGGTGTTCCTCATATAGTGGGTACTAATCACAGGCAGGGCAGAACCATGGTAGCTATCATCCCATGGTCCTGCTCATATGGTGGTACTAATCACAGGTACTGCAAAAGCCGACCGCACGGTGCTCCTGTGTGCTACTAATCACAAACCTATTTGGTTCCTAATACAGTGGTACTACGCGCAAGTAAAAGCGACCCATGGTGCTCTCCGCGTGGTGGTACTAATCACAAGTAGTTTCATGGTTCCAAGACAATCATCCCTTGTTCGCCCCTTTTAGTCGCCTCTTACGACAGGCAGGGGATACCGTGGGTGTAGTATTCGTCGGCGTCCCCCACCCACAGGGAGTACAGACATTATGAATGAATTGCATAAATGAATGACTGCATGAATGAATAAAACGCTTCTCTCCCAGTTACCGATAACCACCAACTGGGCAGAGAGCATTCATAATTGAATGAGTATTGGAATGAAAGCTCTAGGCCTATAGCTACGGAACCCCAGCAGCTACGCAGAAAACATTCCATTATGAATAGATGAATAGAATTCACGTATGCAAGCATGAAAAGAAAACGAAGAAAAAATTGAAGAAAGAATAAAATAAATTGAATATTCCTCACTTCCAGTCATTAATAAGATGAAGCAACACTACTAATACTATTACTACCGAGCTCGATAGCTGCAGTCGCTTAAGTGCGGCCGGTATCCAGTATTCGGGAGATAGTAGGTTCTAACCCCACTGTCGGCAGCCCTGAAGATAGTTTTCGGTGGTTTCCCATTTTCACACCAGGCAAATGCTGGGGCTGTACCTTAATTAAGGCCACTGCCGCTTCTCTCACACTACTAGACCTTTCCTGTCACATCGTCGCCATAAGACCTATCTATGTTGGGGCGACGTAAACAACTAACAAAAAACTACTACTACTACTACCAAAGGGGGCCAGGAGATTTGTATTTGAGATTTATGGTGAAGGTGAGAGGGATGGTGGCCGTGACCTATATCAGGAACTGTCCCGGCATTCGTCTTAGTGCAGGAGAATGGAAAACCACGGAAAATCATTCTCGGGACAGCCGACAGTGGAGATCAGCCTCTCTCCGTCCACCGAATGCAGAAGAGCCACGGTAATGCCGCGGCCACTTCTCCTCTGCTCGGGTTTGAGCAAGCTGATTGACCACGAACTAGCCGTGGCCACTTGTAGGCCGAAGCGTACGCCGCCGACCGCAACACTGGGCAAGCAGCACAAATGAGCCATGAAGATGACTGCTGAATACGCGCCACTCGATCACCCTGGTTAGATACCTAAACAGATCGAAGAACTTGAGAAGGCAAAAATATAGCAGACTAGAAGAAGATCATGTTGGTGAATTACACAGTAAGAATAAAATAGACTTTAAAGGTCACTTCTTCACTACAAAGGTAAATAATTTTAATTATTACCATGGTAACATTCTTCACGGTTCGTTCACCTCTACAATGGAATGGGCTAAAACGGGCTATTGATAAGGGAGAAAAGAATGTTATTAAAATCCCATTCTTACAAATGTTGCACATGAATGGTTTACGGTGGCATCTCACTTTGTCTGGATGAGAAGTGTGTTCCGGTACATAATCAAATGGCTGTGGTCACTTACAGCACTCCTCAATATTAGCCAGAGTCTGAGAGCACACACCACTGTAGTCATCATCATCATCATCATCATCATCATCTTCATCATCATTACCATACATACATTCCAGTACCAGTACTAGAATTGTATTGCTTGTTACGCTCTCCACTGCTACGCTTACTGGTCTATTGGTATTTCTGATCCTTCTGGGCAGAACATGTGCGAGCAGATCAGGTACTTCATTATCCATGTTCTTGAATCCTCACCTTGAATGCTATAGCACTTCAAATTCAGGCAAAATCGCATTATAATATGGGCCTGTGTTGATTCATGCGCTCAGTTGGAGGTTAGCTGTTGAAGGCTCCTCCATTGGCCTACCTTAGGTAATCTCACCCTTGTAGAAGAGCTTGTCATCGTATTGTTGTTTTTTAATTAGAATTTGCTTTACGTCGCACAGACACAGATAGGTCTTACGACGACGATGGGATAGGAAAGGCCTACAAATGGGAAGGAAGCACTCGTGGCTTTAACTACGGTATAGCCTGGTGTGAACATGGGAAACCACGGAAAACCATCTTCAGGACTGACGACAGTGGGGATAGAACCCACTATCTTACGGATGCAAGCTCACAACTGCGCGCCGCTAACCCCACGGCCAATTCACCCGGTCGTATTGTTGTAAGAAATAAATTGCTGTTCATTAATAGCAGGTCTCTTTCTTATTGCAGTATTACGTTCCTCGAAAACGGGTTCATGGAAAGAAAAGTTCTAAGGCCCTTTCAGCGTTTGGGTAGAACGCGTATATAACCGAGAGTATCTGACTTACGATTATGTTTAATGTTTCAATTGACAGATAAAGGAGGAGGGCACCTGTTGCAAATAAAAATATATGAAACTTGGTTGTCATGAAAAAGCCCTTCAAATTAAGGCAAAATCACAAACTCTGTTATAATATGGCACTGTGTTGACTCACGCACTCAGATGGAGGTTAGCTGTCGTTGTGAATACATCGTGGGCAGTTGCATAGAATAACAAATTTAATAGTGGAAAAGAAAGATTGACGTCACACGCATACTCTGTTTTAAGATGGCGCTGTTTTGATTCGCACGTTCAATTCTAACAAGTAGGGCCCGGATGTTTATGCAGTAATAGGTTAGAATGCAAACTTACTGAAGCGAGTAACAAGTAGAGTCCACCCGCACGACGGTAATGCTATGAGGTTTGCACAAACATTAGGTGTTCAGCCCATTAGAACCCCCTATAATTTTGTTAGTAGGAAATGTCGACTAGCCCGCTCTAACGTTATGTAGTGGGAGTAACATAAATTCTAGGGGTCCTAATGGGCCGAACTCCTAATGTTTATGCAAACCTTATAGCGCTACCGTCGTGTGGGTAGACTCCACTTGTTACTCGCTTCAGTAAAATTGCATTCTAACCTATTACTGCATAAACATCCGGGCCCTACTAATAAGTAAGTCTACGAAACACTGGAAATCCTGCGGCCGTTACAACAGTCTGATGGCTTTTTTCTTTTGTCGTCTCTCCGGTTAAGCAGAACATCGGATGATCGAGACTATTATACAGGCGTATCCGTAATGATGTCACAAACTTTCAGGATGATGGAGGACGGAAAATTAATCAATTTGAGATATGGTAGCGTATTCCGGAAACGTGCGAGTCTTGATGGATACAGTACTTTTGTATCCATCTCTTGGCACAGGCCAGAGTAAAGTGTAGCTTTCACCGAAGTCCCAGTCTCATCCATGGCTGTGACAATATGGAAGCTGCTGGGGTATGGGTGGTGCTGAGTAATGACATTCGGAGCACGACTAGTGCATCTGAGTGTTATGAAAGGTGTTGCTCATAGGGTCAGTCGTGCTGCAATAGCACTTTCTGACCCAGTGAGGAAAGCAATGGCAAACTACCTCACTCCTCGTCTTGCCTAGTATGTCTCATTTTGGTGCTGCCTTTGGTTTTTGCGGTTTCCTTATAACCGCATAACCTATGGTGGTGCTATTTGAGGATCCAACCAGCCTCTGGGCTGATGACCTAACAGACAGACAATTAATCCTTTCGATAATTTCTCCTTCCTCCCCGTCTAAATGCAGCAGTGTACACAGTGGTGCTCAGAGATGTACTACCCACGTTCCTGGAACACATCCCACTTACCTTTCCAACATGATGGAGCCCCACCTCACTTTGGAAAGAGGGTTCGTGAACACCTGGATCAGACATTTCCAGCAAACTGGATAGGAAGAGAAGGTCCTGTTCCGTGGCCCGCTCGTTCACCAGATCTCAACCCACTTGATTTCTTCTTGTAGGGCCGTGTGAGAAGCCGTGTGTATGAGACACCTGTCGAAACTGAAGAGGATCTCTTGGCAAGAATTCTCGCTTCCTGAGACGCTTCTACGACACCGGAGATATTCGAACGGGTACGACAGAAATTTGTGCGACGATGCTATGCCTGCATTGATGCAGGTGGACGCCATTTCGAACATTTATTGTAAATGGAGCAGCTTGTGAAACTTGTGCAGGTAAACGGACTTAAATGAGTAGAATTTTGCTTAACATTTGACTCGATCGTTTCCGGAATATGATTCCTTATCACAAATTAATGCATTTGCCGTCCTGCATCATTCCTGAAAGCTTGTAACATCATCACTGATATATCCTGTATATCTTGTGCCAAGACTATTTGCGTTGATAATTAACCTGACACTATGCATTCGTTTGATTGCTGACACACGTATTCTCTGCTCACATGGAGACCTACATTCTTTTTAAGTCAAGATTAATATTTCAATTCACTTTTGAGTCAAGGTTGGGAATTACATTTCAACATTTTTCTTACAGCATTCTACATTGGGAACATACAAGTTACGTTCCTTATCTAGTGAGCAGCTAGCCTTGCCCCATTATCCCTATGCACGAGGTGATATCTCTTTTGGAACGAGTTCTGTGGTGTATATAAATCAATGCAGAGGAAGTCATGATATTATTTTCTGCTTCAATTCGTATCGTTTTTTCCAGCAGAGTGATTCCATTTTATACAACTTTTTAAATGAAATGTGCACGGTGGCAGAATACATTTACATGGAATGTTTTCATAAATTCTGCTATATGAATGCAGTAATAAATTATACATCTGCTGTGGTCTACTGTGAATTTCATCATTTTGAAAGAATATTTTCAGTAATTAGGCTTGTAAAAGTATATAACAATGAACATTGTGCTGGAATCAAGAAGGTATAACAGTTGAAAAGAATCCTTTTCTGTATTGAAAGGAGCCTTACAAAAATTAACATTCGTTAGTTGTTCTACACCACAGGTGTTCACACTGGGCATTTCGCCCCGCGGGTGCCCATTACTGTAAGCGAGCTGTCAGGCAGGATTGAGCGTATGCTATTCAGCTACAATGACGTCGTGGTTACGTCAAAGCCGTGAACGAGGGGCGAAGTTCTCCCAGTCACTCTCAATCACTGTGGCGATTCACGAATTTGAAATGGAGGCAGAACGTAATGAAGGAAAGAGGGCAGAAATCCACGTGATTTTCAATCTACTTTGTAAGAAATAGGTTGTTATATGTCCACTGCAGTTTGTGTAATTTGACCGGATAGGATGAAGAGACCAACAACCTCAAATATATTTTAATGTACGTAATGAATTACAAATTTCACTATTAATTTTTAAGAGGTACTTCAGAAGCATTTTTAATAAAATACAGAGTTAAGGTGGATAAGCTGTGGCTTGTGCTTCCTAGGGTTTAAATTATCTGATAAACTCACCAAAATCCAGTCATGCTTACCGGATAAACATCAGTTAGGTTAATTATTTGCAGGCATACTGTACATCTGTTTGGTAGATATTTTTACACTGTTGTTGTACTTTAATCTTGGTTAGTAAATATATACGTTCCACCCGATATGAAATCCCCTCACCATTTAGAGACTAGCTATTATGATCGGAGGCCTGATAAGTTTTAAACACTATTAAAAATCCAGTGAACATGAAATTCTTGTTTTTTTTTTTTGCTAGTTGCTTTACGTCGCACCGACACAGATAGGTATTATGGCGACGATGGGACAGGGAAGGGCTAGAAATGGGAGGGAAGCGGCCGTGGCCTTAATTATGGTACAGCCCCAGCATTTGCCTGGTGTGAAAATGGGAAACCACGGAAAACCATCTTCAGGGCTGCCGACAGTGGGGTTCGAACCTACTTTCTCCCGAATACTGGATACTGGCCGCAATTAAGCGACTGCAGCTATCTAGCTCGGTGAACAGGGAAATTTAAACTACACTGCAACGCTGTGCAAAATCCAGAAGTAAACTTGTTGAATTATGTAAATGTATTACTTTTTCCTGAATGCATAACGGTAATTTTACTTTTTAAGTAATGGAAACACTTCCACTATTATAACGTGCTGCTTTTCTTTGAATGTATATATATAAGAAAAAAATACTGTTTATATCGAACGTACTATGAATCAAACCGGAATATCTTCGAAAAGGTCGGTTTTCTTGCGATCATAGTGTTTTTTTTTATTCAGCATTTCGCTGAGTAGTGGATAACAGCTTCGTAATGGCAATCGAACATCACTGGTCCCTTCCCAGCAAAGTGGGTTGCCCTCTCGCTTCACTGTGACGTACGCCTCCTACGTAAGCTGCCCCCATTTACGTCACGTCAGCCCGGCCGCACTGGGCTAGCCTCAACTGGCGCCCGGCTGAGCACCTCTGTTCTATACTGACAGGGCTTTGGCGATGCTGGGATAAAAACTGGTTACGGTAAGGGAGAGAGCAACAAAGCCCAGTACTTTTCTTGCTGGGTAAATCTCGACAAACAAAATTCACGTTACGTCTGTACATTGTGAAAATATTGAAACTATATCTTAAAGACCACCGGTTCAATTCGTTGCACTGACTCAGATGTCATAGCAACGATGGTCTAGGACAGGGCTTGGGTTGGGAAGGAATCGACCATGGATTAAATTAAGGTAATGTATATCCTCCTCAGGATTTGCGGAGTGTGAAATTCGGAAACCACGGAAAACTACGAGGGCATGCCAATAAGTATATGCAATTTTGCTCTAATTGTTTTCAGGTTGGCTCCATGGCGTTGTGTGCTCACCAGCCGCTAGATGGCACCCATGTCTACGTCTGCGGTAGGTTTCAGCGTTATCAGATCAGTACAAATTGCGCCGTTACGACGTAAATATGGCCGCGCCACTCTATGCTTGCACCAAGGAAAAACAACACTACCATGGCTAATGCGCATATGGTTTGCCACGTCACCAACAGTCACTCGTCTGTTATTCAGAACAGAACCGAGCTCGACACCTGCAGTCGGTGAAGTGTGGCCAGTATCCAGTATTCGGGAGATAGTGGTTCGAACCCCACTGTTGGCGGCCCTGAAAATGGTTTTCCGTGGTTCTCCATTTTCACACAAGGCAAATTTCTGGGGCTGTACCTCAATTAAGGCCACAGCCACTCTCTTCCCATTCCTACCCCCTTTCCTGACCCATCGTCGCCGTAAGACCTCTCTGTGTCGGTGCGATGTAAAGCAACTTGTAAAAAAATGAACATGAAGATTATTTGATAGAGCTGTTAATGACATTGCGTAAAAGATAGATATTAAAAGTATTTTTTCTATAAACGACCGGTACGGCTGCTACTGGAAAATGACCATGACTATGACCTCCCGGACTGTCCAACATTATTCTTTTTATGCTCGACGATGCCGAAATATTCCAGAAAAGGGAATCTTAATTAGGCTCATTATAGTTCAAGTTTCATTATGAAACACGTTATCCAGCAATCAGAGGTCAGATTTTCATTAAGATACAACTGCTTGACCAATTAGGTAAGGATAGCAAAATCAAACATGTCGGACACACGTATTAACATCAATGCACCATCTACTTCCAATATTTCACAACCAGACGGCACATTCCAGCAAGTTCGCTCCACCAACTCTACAATAAAAAAAATTGTATTTGAAATAAAGCTAGGTTATGATAAACTTCTCTCAAAACTTTGAAAACATATTTGAAGTTCTCTGATGCACTCACGGAAAATCATTAACCCAGCGCATGCGCTCTGCGCTGTGTTCGGTTAACTCAACTGTGAAGTGGCATCTCAACAGAAATTTAAGAATATTTTAAAAATAGAATTATAGTTTTCGTCGAGCACAAATAGTCGTATGCAACTCGCGTATAATGGTAATTAAAACACTCGTATGGAAATTATGTGTCATAATTATTGCCGTTATAGGCTTGTTGTATAATGTACTATTAATGTAAACAAAATATTAAGGCATATGATGTGAAAATGAAGATGTTACCCAACAAAAACTTGCATATTTCGTTTCAGGAAAAGGATATCCACAGTTTCCTCAAAGCACAATCACATTTTTTGTTAGAAAAATGCATAGAAGTGTTTTCTACAGAAGCGTTTACTGATAGCGTGACCTTGTTAATGTGACGGAAATGAAAAATTAAATTATTCATCGTGAGAAACGTTGGCTGTTTTCGTACTTTCCCAACAGTACCCATTGCTTTTTCCTCCAGATAGTACACCACATATTTTATACTTGTATTAAAAGTGGCTGCAACATAATATTAGCCTTTCCTTCCTCATCGATTTAATGTAACAGAGTACTACTCTTTTGTTGAAGCTCCCTACAGCGGTAGATGTCGGAAACCTGCATACTTGTATGCCTTCCTGTTATGAACGAGGCGCCCCATCTCTGGTAATATTTTTCCTTCTATAGTCACCAGCCTCCCACTCCAGTCTTGAGTGTCCTCTTCCTCGTCTTCTCTTCAGTCGTATCTCCATCACACCCCGCAGGCCTTTCATCTCCATCCTACATACATGCTCACACTAGCCGAGTATCCCCTTCCGGACTGTCTCAATTACAGATTTTTGTTGGAGCAGAGTTTGCAACACTAACGTTTCTGATACAGTCCCTGCTTGTTCGTTCACCTGTTTTCCTCAGGTATCTCATTTCACTCCCTTGTAGTCGTTTCTCAGGAGCTTACACTCACAGTGCTATTTAATAGTGTTGGCCGAAATATGGTTTAAAAAGAACTCAAGCAAGGCACACGTAGTGAGATGACGGGAAGGACAGGCTGTATTCCTACACTCAAAAGAATGGCAAGGAGCTACCCTGTCGTGAGACAAAAGGTAATTTGTCTCACCCTCTCTTCTGTAAGGCTCTATATTTAGCAAAGCTCTGTACTTGTGATACTACGACACACGATTTACTTGACGTGCTCAGTTATTGTGATTTAAAGTGTTGAGTAACAATCATTCATCATGTTGAACTACACCATTCAGCAACGAGTGTTTATTTTTGAAATATATTTAAGAAGTATGATAGGTATGTGTGGTGTGAAGGTACAGTACATTTCAAACGATTTCCGGAAAGTTCTATACCAACAAAACCATATCTCTGTTATTTATTCGAAAAGTAGGTCGGTTTTAAACAGAGAAAGGTATAAGTAGCGTGTAAGTGAAATAATAGAAGACAAATCAGGCCATGCGTCGAAAAATTTCCTTTCAAGGTGCCATGCCTGCATGAACGAAAACCTGTTGAAGGAAACGGTAGCTGTCTCCAGAGAGAAGGGCCGGTAGGGACCAGCTTGTGCCAAAGAGACAAAAGAAGCCCTCAATGAAAGAACTGAAAATATTTGGGCTTAAGGGAAAACAAGAAATGGCTCTAAGTACTTTGCGTAATCATAAATGGGAATATTCACAAGTAATAATAATAATAATAATAATAATAATAATAATAGAGAGAAGGTTAGTCGTGCGGTTGGGGGCGCACAACTGTGAGTTTGCATTCGGGAGATAGTGCGTTCGAACCCCACTGTCGGAAGCACTGAAGATGGTTTTCTGCGGTTTCCCATATTCACACAGACCAAATGCTGAGACTGCACCTGAATTAAGGCCACGGCCGCTTCCTTCCCAATCCTTCCCCTTTCCTCTCCCATCGTCGCCAAAGAAACCTATCTGTGTCGATGCAACGTAAAACAAGTTGTAAAATAATAATAATTAATAATAATAATAATAATAATAATAATAATAATAATAATAATAATAATAATAATAATAATAATAATACCGTAAAACCTGCCTTAGACGGACCCTCCAGTGAGCAGTAACTTGCCTTCAACGGAAAATTATTACAGTGCCTTGCCTTGAGGTCTGAAATGTAGTGCAAACCGTCCTGCCTTAAGCGGAAAGTGTCAAACGTGCAAAAGGAAAACAAAATATGCCCTTGAACGGAAAACTTCAATTGCTTCAAGGGGTCTGTGTTGCAAGGGAAAGTACTGTATAAGATGCTTTCTTTCTTTCCCAGCCTCTTTGCTTTGGGGATTAACTGCTAGGTATTTCGTTCGACCAACTTAAGCGTCTGGACATTCAAGTCCCTTACTATACACTACTCTACAAATAGCTGTCAGTCATCTTTGAAATTCACTACTTGTGCCCAGAAATTCTCACTACGTGAAGAAGAGTAAGAGGAAGAGAGAAAGGTGAGGACATTGTGATCGTAAAAGAATTTGTTGAGTGCAGATTGAAGATGTGTCAAGAAATCATATTTTTTTAAATGAAGCAGGATTTTGCCTTACGACTGAATATTTTCAGTGTAATTTCTGAGGCTGAATTTTGTGCAAAGTCAATCACTCAACAACTGCAGTTTAGAAAACTACTTGACTGCTGGAGAATGTACCTAGATGGAGTAGAGTAGACTACTATATCGGTAAAGAAAAGTTTCCACTTTAATTCATTCTGATCAAGTTTGATGCGTTCTCGAATGTCTAAAGCAAATAGGAAATGTACACTAATTTCTAGTGCACCTACATTAAGCGGAAACAGTCTTTAGCTGAAATTTTCCCCTGCTCCTTGCGTATCCTCTGAATATATTATTATTATTATTATTATTATTATTATTATTATTATTATTATTATTTAAGAAATTAATCCTATCATCACTCTAACGAGAGAATTTGGCCAGATACTTATTTACCTCCTTACCAAAATACGTAATTCAACAAAACTACTGATATTATCTAATGATATATTTTAACTATCAAGTGTACGAAAAGACGCCAAGTTGTAAGAATAGTTGTCCTGCCGCAAGTCTTCAACTAGCCATAAGAAATCATCGAGAATTTGTCTCATTTATATGCCAAAAATTTGCTCTGATCTCGGCAAGGTTTGAACTTGCTGTCGGCCAACATACGTAAGACCAACGAGTAACACAGTGTACTTCCGAATTAGTCAGAGATTGACGGGTAGCATCGTTGAGCTGCAAACTAGTTATTGAGTGCTCGTTAATGTTAAACGAAAAATGCTTGCACATACTATTTTAGAGACCTTTTTTACGTGACTGGCCTCATGGTTTATATCCGATTATACTTTTTTAATGTATCTACTGTAAGCGAAACGATCGTGGTGGAAATGGTGATAATACTGAAATTTACAAATGCTACGTCACGCGAAAGATCGTGTGCAATTGAACACAACTCTGCTAAATAATCGTTGTTTAGTTTCCTATAATTTATACACCATAATATATTTCCAAACGAGGTATTGGACTAGTTAATGCTTTAGCTGAAGCAGAACTGCATCAGCCATGTCGAATTGCTGCGGCCCATTTATTCCTTGATCCAAACCTATCGCAAGCAACTTCGATTGTTAGTTCGCTAATCTGACACTGAAGTGCTTTATAATGTGAACTGGGGAAAATTCTGATACGAAAACACACGTATTAAAACAAAACAATCCTTTGGTGCTTTAAAACAAACACACTGTTCTCAAAATTCCATATAAATATTTGAGATGGTTTAATTCACATTTTATTTTGTACTAATCTATTTACGCCCATTGAACTATTCTAAATACATTGATTTTATCTTATTTTTAAAATAATATTAAAGTAATACCCTATTTGGCATGCTCTTTCACATTGTTTTTGGTGCTATTTATTCAAAATTGATTATGTAATATTTAATAGCTCAAATATGAGCTGAAATGTGTTTAGCTAAAAATAATTCCATAAAGGATGGATGTATGTATAGAATAGGAGGTAGTAATAAACGATTTTATATTGTAATGTGTAAACCTTCAATACTGAATAATATTAAATTCTTGTAAATGTCTCCATTAGGTACAGAACTGCAATGGCTAAGATGACAATGTCAAAGAAATTCCACATGTAAATTTCCTTTTTAGTGAAGACGTGAGAAGTTCGAGCATTCACCTTTCCCATTTCTATTTTACGGAGGTGAAAAGCGGAATATCAGCACATCAGAAAAGAAGCACCTGGAAATGCATTCGAATGCTACGTATATTAGTGGAGTGACCATAAAACTGATGTGCCTATTTCAGCAACTAGAAGACGAAAAGTGTCTGTCCAACATATATACAGTAAGTTTTCAACGCAAATTTCAGTTCTGTGGTCTCATTACCCGTAGAGAAGAAGAAAATGTGTTGGATCTTATGAAGTACGGCTATATTTCTGGAAGAAGACCTCGAGGAAGAAATTCATTACGACGAAGTGATGTGATTAAGAGGGCAAATAGTCGTGAAGTCAGTTCCGTTTACGGAAAGAACAACACGGAAGTCTTTCAGGAGGAGTGTCGTTGAGTATTTCTACCCTGAAAACAGTGGAAATGACAGAGATTGAGAGGTTGTACGGTAAGTAACAGTCGGTGGAGTTTAGACAACTTAAACATAAGAGACAGAGATCTTCCTGATCAATACCTCACATCAACAACGAGCACACATTTATATCATATCTCTCTCGTAAACTTTCAAGGAGGAACTTCCACCATTGTAGCTAAAAGAAATTGGAAATCTGTACATGAAAATACACCTTTATTACTTCTACCCGTATCAAGCACCGTAAATATTAAATTTGTCTATAAAATAAAAATAACGTGCATTGTTAATACTGAATACATTACCTATTGT
Source organism: Anabrus simplex (assembly GCF_040414725.1). Taxonomy (NCBI): domain Eukaryota; kingdom Metazoa; phylum Arthropoda; class Insecta; order Orthoptera; family Tettigoniidae; genus Anabrus; species Anabrus simplex. The sequence goes on along the minus strand of NC_090271.1, from coordinate 76,479,036 downwards.
GCATTCTGTAATATTCATTGGTTTGGATTTCAAGAGAACCCCTTTTCACTCATTCCTTGTACTAATTAATAAAGCTGGGAATGGTGCTTGTTACTTAAGGGTATGAATCTAGAAAGTGAACACAGAAAGTTTAATTAAAGAACACTCTTCTTACTGCAGCAACCTCATCATTGATCTAGAGCTCTAGATTCCATCACTGGCTCGACAAAAACAGTAACTCATTTCCTCACTGGACCGTTTCTAGTCTCAAATTCCCAACATATCGTCGCTGTTCGGGCAAAAGGTCAAGTCTCCCAACGCTCTTTCTATACATTTGTTTCCTTGAGACTTCCTACATATGGATATTTAGTCCGTCAGATGGGTTCATTTTCCTGTGCTTACGTGTGGAGGAAAATTAAACTTACCGTACCGTATTCTAGGAATGTATGTTTGCATGACTTATTTACGCACTCATACAGTATAATTGGCTTAATATTCATTTTCCTTTAACATACGAAAATGAAACAACGAAAATTGTTCTAACGCACTACATATCCATACGTGGCTGGGAGCTTAACCAGTCTTAAAAAGAACAGTGCAATGGATGAGCATGGGGAGAAGTGACCTCTTGCCCGAAGAGTGACGATAAATGGTGGAGTATTGACGCACAGTATGTACATTGTTTTGGTAACATACATGGACCGGTAAACATTACGAAAAATACCACATCGAACTCGTACATTTTGTCCACTACGCGGTAAACCATAGTATCACAGATATATGTTTGAGATTGGTTCCCCTTGATTGTTCCCCTCTTACAAGGACATGGGACCCTTACCAGGATTACTTGATTCAGGAACTGGAAAAATTCCAAAGAAAAGCAGCTCGATTTGTTCTGGGCAATTTCCGACAAAAGAGTAGTGTTACAAAAATTTTGCCAAGTTTGGGCTGGGAAGACTTGAGAGAAAGGAGACGAGCTGCTCGACTAAGTGGTATGTTCCGAGCTGTCAGTGGAGAGATGGCGTGGGACATCAGTAGACGAAAAGTTTGGATGGTGTCTTTAAAAGTAGGAAAGATCACAATATGAAGATAAAGTTGGAATTCAAGAGGACAAATTGGGGCAAATATTCGTTTATAGGAGGGGAAGTTAGGGATTGGAATAACTTACCAAGGGAGATGTTCAATAAATTTCCAATTTCTTTGCAATCATTTAAGAAAAGGCTAGGAAAGCAACAGATAGGGAATCTGCCACCTGGGCGACTGCCCTAAATACAGATCAGTAGTGATTGACTGAGAGCCTAGATCCTGCGTTCAACCGATTTCAACGAGCTTCAATGCACATGTAGGGGGAAACTCAACAGTAATTCATGTAAAAGCGGTTAGGTTAATACGCTTTCGTTTTCGATAAAATTGAGGACATGCCGATCACCTTGGATGTTAGGCCGCTTTAAGCAAGAAGCAAAATTGAGGACAAATATCATTACGCAGGATCCACTCCTGACCAAGTGGAGGTGATAGAACACTAAAAGTTAGAACATATTTTGCTTAAACCTGTCAGGCCCGCAACCAAATAATTTCCGAAAAATTGAGATATCAGTTTCAATGCAACGAATATATAGAGTATATCCGTGATTATGTTGCAAACTTCCAGGGATTATGAAGGACGGTAAATGGATCAATTTGAGAAAAGGAACCATATTCCGGAAATGATCGAGTCAAAAGTCAAGAAACATTCTACTCATTTAAGTCCATTTGCCAGCACAAGTTTCACAAGCTGCTCCATTTACAAAAAAATTCTAAATGGCGTCACCCTGTGTCAATGCAGACATGACATCGTCAGACAATGTTCTGTCGTACCCGGCGTCCGTTAAGAACAGACAGACGTTAAACAACTTTGATGATTAATAACTTCTGAGTCGAAAGTCTCCGGACTACGGCTCCTGATCTCACATCGATCCATTTGCCGTCCTCTATCATCCTGGAAAGTTTGTAACATCATTACGGATACACCCTGTATACTTGGAGACTTACAACGCAGTCAAGCGGAGCGGTGGCCAATTCGTCACCGAATTTGTCAGTGAAACTCGACGACGTCAGTTCGAGACTCGTCGCAGCTATATTTCTTGTAAGATATAAATTAGTTTTATTATTGAGGGATCGTGAAGATAAAAATGCGAATAAAAATATTAAGCAAACTGCAATGAACTTTATTTTCTACCTCAAATTAAAATACATAGATAGAGAGCGACAGCGAGAGCGAGCGAGAGAGAGAGAGAGAGAGAGAGAGAGAGAGAGAGGGGGGGGGGGGCGGGGGAAGATCCAGCAGTAACTGTGAGAACGTTTAGGTCTACATTAATTACATGTAGAAAATAAAATTTAATCCACAGTGGCACAGAGCTTCGCATGTGGCATTGCTGACGTGTGAAGCATGTTGAAATGAATCCGTTTTCCGGTCCGATGATCCACTTTGGAATTTTCCCAAATGACGAGGGAAACTACAGTGTGTCGTTGCGCAACCTGTGTTCATCGACATGTTTGACAATCTACAGAACAGTTATGAACATTGCAAGAGATGAAAGGGTGCACACTTTTAACACATGCCGTCCCGGCGCAGTGAGATGCGTGTTACCGTTGTCAGTTTATATGTTACAGTGACGTACTGTATCTTGAAGTTCAGTGTAAGTTTCCTATTTCGGTACAGTCTATTTTTCCGTATTTTATATTTCATAAATGGCATTGACGATGAATTTCGTGTGATAGTTGGCTTCCGTCAAGAGGAGGACGATGTTTGTTGTTTAAGCGGGCCTAACAGCTACGTCACCTCCCCTGCTGATAAGAGAGGCAACGAAATGAAACGATAATAAAAACTTGAAAATATATCCACTGACTAGAATCTAACAAGAATGACGATGGAAAATGAGCATGGATCCAAAACAATCACTGGATCCAGTTCGCAATGCCGTATTTTCTGGGATAATGCTTGTAATCCCAAGGGGTCCAAAATCCAGGTCACCGGCTCCTCATAATAGTACTAATCACTGGTAAAGCAGAACCATGGTATGTCACGCACAATGGCACTAGTTACAGGTAACACAAACGTATGGTGTTCCTCCCACAAGGATATTACTCACAAGAAACGAAGATCCGAGGTGTTCCTCACATAGTAGGACTATTCACGGGCGCCGGCTAGATCTGTGGTGTTGCTCACATAGTGGTACTAAACATTGGCCATGCAAATCCACGGTGTATCACACATTATGGTATCACCCACAGGCAACACAGACCGATGGTGCTCCTCACATAACGGTACTACTCATAGGTAACGCAGACCCATTCTGAACACAGTGCAACAAACACATTCGAGCGCAGCGCTCGGTACCTTCCCGCGCTAGATACCAATCTGTGCAGCCGAGCGCCCGCTCTCTCGCCTCGGTGGGATGCACACGAAGGTACTAATCAGAGGCAATGCCCAGACCCATGGTGTTCCTCACGTAAGAGTACTACTCCTAGGTAACGTAGACCCATGGTGTTTCTCACATGGTGGTACTAATCATAAGTATTATCATGGCTCTAAAGCCAACATTCCGTTGCCACCCCTTTCAGTCGCATCTTACGACAGGTAGGGGATACTGTGGATGCATTCTTCATCTGTGTCCCCCACCCACACGGGGTGATCCCATCAAGGATTACCGTTATCACCGCTCCATTTCATCTCCGTCATGGTCACTATAATACGTGATATTCATTGCGATGCCCCATGGACACTGCCGTGAGCTAATGATATCTCAGTTGAAGCTACAACGAGGGAAGAGCTCCTACAAGTACAGGCATGAACCCATCGGCTATTGGTGCTTGAGCTTCGTTTTAACACTGCGGAAAGAGAGTATTTTGAAGCAAGTCCGGCTGATGGATCCATGCAAGTTAATGGTGCAGATATTCAGACAGCTATTTTGTTCATATTCCCGGGATCCTCTTGCATGGTAAGGGAGGTATCGACGGTGATGTTAGACCGAGAGTCAGAGCGATATGGTAAAAGTGGAGGGAAGTTACGGGTATTTCGTATGAACGTAAAATGCAAATCCAACAGAAGTGAAAAATCTACCGTACTGATGTATGTCCAGTTACGGAATGCTGGCCCGTGATCAAAACTACCGAAATTCGACAGTAATTCTCTTATCACCTTAATGTACGGTATGCGAATTTCCAAGGCTACGTGGTCAGTGTCTTATCCTTTGGGGCTCGAATCCCGGCTAGGTTGTCGGATTTTAATCGTAAACGGTTAATTCTCTTAGCAATAGGAGTGGAGTTTGCTACTGCTCCCAAACTTCCTGCAACTCACACGCCACGCAAAACACTACTCTCTACCACAACAATACTCAGCTTGCCATACACGGCAGACGCCGCCCACCCTTATCAGACGCTCTGTCATACAAGGGCTGCAATAGCCACATGAAATTGTTATTACCCTTACGTATGTCTCATGCCAGGTCACTCTGGATGTTCTGACAACATTGAAAAGAACCAATAAATTGTTTATATGTTTACATAGTTAGTTGACGCAAATATAGTATTAATTAGAGTGCCTCTTTGATTAATTACCGCACATTATTATTATTATTATTATTATTATTATTATTATTATTATTATTATTATTATTATTTAATATCCTGAAACAATACAAGAACTATATTTCACGAAAGGTATATTAAGGTTATAGTCTAAAATCATAACAAAGAGAAATTCTTATAAATTTAGTTGTTTAAAGTTTCTCACATTAATTAACATTGTCTTTGAGTTCATGATAGGCCTACAGTGGTTTAGAAATTTCCAGGTTACAAGCATTCAGTTGTCACTGTACAGATATCTTCTTATTTAAAATACTGGATACTCAAATATCAAATGCTTCACTGTCTGAACTGATCTACAAAAACATAAGTAGCCGTCTGTAACGTTTATCTTAAGAGTTCCAAATATTTAAATTTGCCACGACTAGCTCAAAATTGAGTTAAAACAAATTTCGGCACTAATGCTTTACACAATAGTCCATTTTCAACTTCCTGAGAAAAATATTTCTCGCGTAACAGATCCTTTCAAACTACATGTCCATAAAACATTTCAGTGATGTAGAACTTCAGGAACTATGGAGATTCATTGTATGCAATATCCAACGGAGACGTAGCAGGTGATTTAGCTAATGAGTCTGCTTTTTCATTACAAGTAAACTCAGTGTGACCTCTAACCCACGATATACAGATGTGGGAATACTCCCGAGCTTATGCTCTGATATTGACAGCTATTGGATTTACGCCATATTTATCATCTACTGAATTAAATTCAGCTTGTTAATCGCAGAAGATTCGTACTCTTTTCTTGTTAGTTTTACACCATTGTAACGCACACCTAACGGCCCGAAGTTCTGCCCGAAAAGTTAAGTATTTGATAGGAAGTTTATTCTGAGCTGCAAATATTTCAACATCATTCTCATAGACTATAAATGCACAAACAACACTATCAATTACATCAGAACTTGGTATGTGGGAGCCATAAGTGTAATAAATACAATCATGGGTGTTAAAGCACTTACCAACGCAAGTCTGATTCATGAACTTCAAATTAACATAAAGCAACTTTCATCTCTAATAAGAATACGCTTGGCATGGATGCTATCCGTGTCATCTCCACAGGATCAATGTAGTGGGCACTCCTCACTGTCCAGAAGACCCTGTAGAAATAGCAGACTTGAACCACATCCTACTGCCTGCAAGAAGTACTCCCAACGTCAGAACCATCTATATTCGTCTCTAGTGAATTTAAATACCCTGATGCCTACCTCAATTCTCATCCTCTTTTCAAACCTAACTACACAATTATGCGCTGTTATTTCACAATATTTATCAGACTGCAGTATTATTTCATAAGTAAAGATTCTTTTTCGAGCACGAAGTTCTATAAATATGAGCTCTCCCACTGTGTAAATACTGGCGCATGGTCTTGCGAAGCCGAACGCCATTAGCGTATAACAACAAAATCACTAAAAATTCGTCATCACTCTCCTCATAAGAGTCATGCTGATCATCGTTCTTTAAAGTTTTCCATCCCACTCAGATGTCAACGAGTTTCCCGCTGTTCCAAACACGAGTTAACTCAGATGTCAATGAGTTTTCCGCTGTTCCAAACTCGAGTTAACTCAGATGTCAATGAGTTTTCCGCTGTTCCAAACACGAGTTAACTCAGATGTCAATGAGTTTTCCGCTGTTCCAAACACGAGTTAACTCAGATGTCAATGAGTTTTCCGCTGTTCCAAACACGAGTTAACTCAGATGTCAATGAGTTTTCCGCTGTTCCAAACTCGAGTTAACTCAGATGTCAATGAGTTTTCCGCTGTTCCAAACTCGAGTTAACTCAGATGTCAATGAGTTTTCCGCTGTTCCAAACACGAGTTAACTCAGATGTCAATGAGTTTTCCGCTGTTCCAAACACGAGTTAACTCAGATGTCAATGAGTTTTCCGCTGTTCCAAACACGAGTTAACTCAGATGTCAATGAGTTTTCCGCTGTTCCAAACTAGAGTTAACTCAGATGTCAATGAGTTTTCCGCTGTTCCAAACTCGAGTTAACTCAGATGTCAATGAGTTTTGCGCTGTTCCAAACTCGAGTTAACTCATATTTCAAGCAATGCGCTCTTCTTTACTTCCTAATTCAGTCTGACGCTGTAGTTTTGTTGTTCATCACGTGCTCGGTTCAGATGATGGTCAATTCATAAATCGCATTACTGTATTTTGACGATAATTATGTTCCGTGTGCTTTTCTTTCACAGTTACCTTCTGAAAAGGTTGCCCAAAAGTGTAAAGAAATCATGAATGAAGATTATACAGAATGGTCGGAAACATCGTGAAACGGGTGTATGAGTGTTAGAATGTTTATCATACTGATAAGAAATATGAAATAAATAATTCGAGCCGTTGTCATTTAATCAGCTGCTGAACTTACATCACTTCGTGGGCGAATTAAAATGGGCTTTACGTTGATAAACCTGTACGTGGCTTAAGACAGGCTTGAGAGCACCAATCGGAGACAGAACTTCGTCAGGCTAGGAATTTGAACACGGACCTCAAAGGAAACAGGATTGCGCCGTAGCAACTACAGCGCGGTGACAAGGGCTGAAACTCACTGTGTGTTTGTGTTTGATGCTGTTTTATCGGCAAGGCTCTCAAACCGGTCTATGCCACGTACAGATTTGGCAACACCACCTCACAAAGCCGATTTGAATTTTCCCGCGAAGCGATCTGATTGGCTAATTTCAGCATCTGATAAAATGACTACAGCGCGAGTTATCACATTTTTCTTTTTCAAATTATTTATCGGTATGGCCAACACTCTGATGTTCATATGAAAGGTTCACGTTGTTTCCTACCAACCCGTATTTTAGAAATTTTAAGGAATGAAAGTGAAGCTCACTTTTACTATACGAGTATAGTGAAGATATGTTGCAGTAATTCAAGCTGCAGACATTTATCGCGCCAATGTCAAGTCTGGCAAAAGACCCAGGAGAAAACTATTGCTACTTTTGTCCCATGTCTGTTCAGTACCTGTGTAAATACAAGGCTTTTTTTTTTGCTAGGGGCTTTACGTCGCACCGACACAGATAGGTCTTATAGCGACGACGAGGTAGGAAAGGCTTAGGAGTTGGAAGGAAGCGGCCGTGGCCTTAATTAAGGTACAGCCCCAGCATTTGCCTGGTGTGAAAATGGGAAACCACGGAAAACCATTTTCAGGGCTGCCGACAGTGGGATTCGAACCTACTATCTCCCGGATGCAAGCTCACAGCCGTGCGCCTCTACGCGCATGGCCAACTCGTCCGGTCAAGGCATTTTTAGCCTACCCCAACCATTGTCGAAACATCTAGAAAATTCTGGAATGGGACATATATATGGATGAAAATAACTTGGAAGTGATGATGATGATGATGATGTTTGTTGTTTACAGGAGCCTAACATCTAGGTCATCGGCCCCTAATGGTACGAAATGACACGAAATGCAATGAAAATTTATCCACTGACCAGAATTCGAAACGTGATAAAGAAGAATGAATGAATGAATGAATGAATATGAATTTAAGAGAATCAGTGAATTCAAAACACATTCATGAAATTTAAAAAGAATTCCAAAATCAATCCAATGACTGGAATTTAAAAATCCGACGTTGAACAAGGATTATGAACATAAAACAAAGATAAACTATCTAGAAACGATAGTATTACTGAGCAAGGGGCTGCTTCCAAAGCACAATCCTGAATCGATGATGATTGTTGTCTAAAGGGGTCCAAAATCCAGGTCAACGGCCCCTGATAATGGTACTTATCGCTAGTAAAGTCGAAACATGGTATTTTTCATATTACGGTACTAATAAAAAGTAGCGTAGACTCACGGTGTTCCACACATTATGGTACTACTCACAAGTATTGTACGTCGTACAGGTAACGCACATTTATGGTGTTTCTCACATAAGCTCGCCAATCATAGGCAACGCAAACCCGCGGTGTTCTTCACCTAGGTGTAGTATAATCACGGGCGCCATTATTCCCCTGGTGTTCTTCACATGGTGGATACTAATCACATTCAACCCAGACCCACGGTGGCACTCATATAGTGTACTAATGACAGGCAACGTAAGCCCGTGGTCTTCCGCAGTGTCACAGGTACCGTAAACCGACAGCGAACAACTCCCTGATGCTACTGATTACGAACGTATTGTGTACGTAACATAGCGGTACTACTCGCAAGAAAAGGCGACCCATGCTGTTCCACGCGTGATGGTACGAATCACAAGTAGTTTCATGGTTCTAACTCAATCATCCCTTGATCGCCCCTTTTAGTCGCCATCTAAAATGTCATCCTCCGTTATGCTCTGCTGGAAGAACGAAGATAAATGAAAACACAGGCACAGAATTACCGAAAACATAGGATCTAGAGATATATGTAATTGACGTCGTCGTCATAGAGCACTGTCAGGTCAACAGGACTACAGCGTCAGACGACCAAGCGCGGTAATGAGAGAGTGTTACTCTGGAAATTCGAGTTAACACGCGGTTGTTGACTTCTGAGTGAACTCGAGAGTGGGATGTAAAAGATTAGAACAGCATTATGCTTCCAAACAGACATGTCCGTTTCATTACTGTATGATGTAATCGCAAGTATTGATACTGTAAATATAGACACTGCCACGTGTGTGCATTAATACGCTGCCCAATGAGTGGATTCTAGAGATTGGTGAAACGTACTATAAAATAATCTTATTTTTGTTTCACATTTGAACAATAATCTCATGAAGTCTAAGCCTTTTTTTGCCATGTTAAACTCTAGATAAAGGAAGTGATAGTATTTTCAATTCAGTCTCTGGATTACTATGTAGCTAGTTATACATAAATATCGAACATGATACAGTTCTTTTTACATCGCTCCGACACAGATCAGTCTTGCAACGATGATGGGATAGGAAAAGAGTTGAAAGAAAGTGGCCGTAGCCTTAATTACGGTACAGACCCAATATTTGTTTGTTGTGAAAGTATGAAACCGAAGGTAACTCTTTGATAATCCACTACAAATTCGTCACCCCTCTCCTAATCAAAGTCAGACTCCTACCAACGCAGAAATCTCTTTCAGTGTTATGTATCATACGGGTCTAAGGCTGAGTGGTCATTGCCTTGATAGTGGGGTTCGAACCCACTATCTCCCGACAGCAAGCTGATAGCTACGTGACCCAAACAGCGCAGCCACATTATTTGTTTATAATATACACCATCGTGATTAGGAATATCTGACGCAAGGCTGACATTGTTGAAAAAATCCAACCAGAACTCTATTCTCCCAGTTCATTTGGACGTTGTTTGACCTACTGCAGCGACTTGTCAAGATGACCTCAAGGCACAGTGCCGTTATGTTGGAGAAGTCTTGCTTTTTGTATTTTACACGCTTGGTTGTATCAGTAGTAAGACCCTTTACTACCTAACCAACATCTCGTCGACATACCTCACAAAAGGCCAGGACAATTCCACTTACCCAGATGTCAGTGGGGGATTTTACACCATATAAAAATGAACCGAGGAAGATGGCCTTGTATTCTTCATACACAGGGATGGCCGACTTCATAAAGATATAACTGTGGGGCTGCAATTTATACCATTCAACTACTTGTCGCTCACTGTGATTCGTGATGCGACAGACAAGGCAATGCAGTGAATTGCAGGACTTTTCTGTAGATCTGATGTTGAATATTTCTGCACTGTTTCCTACAGAGAGTATCAGAACTTTACCAACAAAATAAAAATCAGGGATCCTCTTCGTGTTATGTTAAGAACAATGGCGCAATCGGATCGGCGGAGAAAACTTTTCTTTTCGAAAAATTGAGGTTCCTTTGTTACCTCCGGGCGCGCGATTCAAATTATCGTCCTCGCCGTATTGGCTATGCCAGAGCACAAGGTGCTGTCATGCTTCAGGGAAGAGAAGTGGAGGGAAGGGAAGTGGTGTGTATGATGGAGACAGAGATAATGCTCTGCCCGTTTGCACAAGTTTCCTCGTTCGACTCACACACAATTGTTCTTGTCTCTTAGAGGCAATAATCACAGTTCGTTTATTAAACAGTCGTAACTGCACACACAGTACAATGAAACATTGTAATTAAGGCACAATTTTCAGTCAATGAATGCACCAGATCTTTTCTCCTCTCGTTTGTTGGTCGCAGTAGCGTTCTTTATTATGTAACATGCTAGAAGGTGCAACGCAGCCGTCCCACGATTTAGTATTCCTTTACTCGCAACATTGTAAATGAAATGAAATACTGAACGAAGGAAACAATACGCCCAATGATTTGATTACTGTACAGTTACTGATGTACAGTTCACAACGTTGTAGTATTGATCTTTGGACTCTGTTCAGAATGTGCGGTGTATCGCGAATCGATGAGGAAAGCTGCCTGTATTCTTGGTACAAGTTCGTCTTCTCGCTCTGCCGGGTTCACATAGCAGTCAATTTGTGCAGAACTAACTATACACTGCTTACTGGGGCTGAGAAGAGACTGTGCAAAACGAACTAGAAACTTCTGCATTCGCACCGAGCATTACCTCAGTCTTCCACTTCACACTTACCCTCCCTTCTCTTCCCACCTTTGACGCACAGTAACAAGTAGTGGCTGACTCTCTAGCACAGCAAATAGGGAACATTCGTCAGTTTAAATCGTGTGCTCGGAGGTAATGAAGTACCCTCATTTCATCGAAAAGAAAATTTTGTCCACCAATCTTCGTGCAACATACATACATGCATACATACATACATACATAGATACATACATACATACATACATACATACATTATCATTATAGACTGTTATGCCTTTCAGCGTTCAGTCTGCAAGCCTCTGTGAATTTACTAAACGTCGCCACAATCCTCGATTTGCAACTAGTGTTTTATATACAGTTATATTAGTTATATACCTCTAATATAGGGAAATAAAAAATTATCTCGCAAAACGAGACTAAAAATCCTCAATTTGAACGTAGTTGTTCTCATTTCCGCCTGTAAAACTTGGAAAATGACGGAGTGTTTCACCAAACGACCGCAAAACTTCGACTAAATCGATGCTTATGAGACGTGATGAATTTTCGATGATCCGATAAACGGATGGAAAGAAATGCTTTGAGTACACCTAGACCTGTAATCAGAAAGTTAGGTAATCTCGCTCGGGACAGAATAAAGACTTGTGAACGAGGCTAATAGACTGTGGGGTGTTAAAAGGCTATGATTGTATTTGTAGTTTACAGACACTGTTTGAGGCCATATAAACGGTTTGCTTGTAATAGCTCATTAGTAATGATCAGATAGATGCCTAAACTGTGGTTCGGAAAGAATTACCGTTGCTCTGTTAACTTTCTCCTCGTAATGAGCAGTAACTAATCAAGTTGAGGGGTGGTGTTCTTCAGTCAGTGAGTGACGGGCAGCCAGAGTGGGAGAGAGTTACACGCGCCACTCAAATTGACGGGCTTGAGCTCGTCCAATTATCTCACGTCGCAAGGAATTACTACTTGCAAGTTATTTTATTAACCTCTAAAACATGTAATGAAGTTATTCAGACGTTTTTTTCTATATCTCCACATATATTTTTAAATTAATGCTACAATGGATATTCTTGAAGGACGTGTAGGAGGAATTACCTACGTGAAGAGATGTCTTTTGGCCGAGAAAATGATAGTACAGGTCGTCACATCAATACCCTTGGACGATTCTTCAAAATTGCAGAGACCCAGCATCTTGGTCGTGTGTTTAGGGGCACGAAGCTGTGAGCTTGCATTCGGGACAGAGTGGGTTCTTACCAGACTGTCGGCATCCTTGGAGAGGGTTTTCCGTTGTTATCCATTCTCACATCAGGCAAATGCTGGGGCAGTACCTTAATTAAGGCCACGGTTAATACCTTCCAACTCCTAGCCTTTTCCTATCCCATTGTGGCTATAAGACCAGCGTGACGTTAAACAACTATTTAAAAAAACGAAAAGGTAGAGATGTTTTTCCTAAATTAATATCCACAATACCGTGTTGCACGTGTACAATTAACGCGGTTTCTTTTTATAGCGCAATTTATTTATTTATGTAACTGCTGGTTTACAACAGGGTAGTAACTTATACTCCCCAATAACAGTAAACTTAAATATCTTTAAAGAACTTATTAATTACATGTCTAAAATCTTAAATCTTAATAACAAAAATAAAATTTTTAATAAATAAATCATACATTAAATTTCTTTCATACACGTCGTAGATTTTAATAACTAAAAATAAACTTTTAATAACTAAATTATTCAGTCCGTACAGCAGATTTTGACAGCTTTCAGTGTGATGTTAATTCTTAATGTTGTGGCAGTATAGCTTCAAAACGTTTTATGAATTTGGATATTGACATATCGAAATTAATGAAGCTGTTAGCATAGACAACAACATTGGAGTTGTTACATAACCTATAGACTGGTGAATGTTTGTGGGCGGTCGTCAGAGCTCTTTCACTCCTAAACCTGCTGCGTTTTCTTGAGTGCAAGCGGAAACGCAAAAATTCCATAGGGACAGTAAATTCATATTATCTATTTTATTAATTAATAATATATGCAGGCACGTGGTATCGATTATTTTTCTCTAATTTTCAAGGCTTGTCATTCCGACACTGGTTAGTACATAGTTGTTTTTGTTATTGTTCTTTGAGTCATCAGTCCATAGAGTGGTTTGATGCAGCTCTCCATTCCACCCAATCCTGTAATAACATTTTCAATTTCACATAACTGCGGCATCCTACAATACATCTGCCCTAATCTGCTTTTCATATTCGGACTTTGGTCTACCACTGCCGTTATTAGCCCCTTCATTTCCCTCAAAAATCAAGTGGACAAGCCCTGGGTGTCTTCAGAGGAGTCCTATAATTTTATCGCTTCTTCTCGCCAAAATTAGCCACAACGATCTCCTCTCACCAATTCGATTCAGGATGGCTTCATTCGTGATTCGATCTATCCAACTCGCCTTCAGCATTCTTCTGTAACACCACACTACGAAAGCTTCTATTGTCTTTCTTTCTGAGCGAGTTATCGTCCATATTTTACTTCCATACAATGCCACGCTCCACACGAAAGTCTTCAAAAACATTTTTCTAATTCTTATATCAATGTTCGAAGTGAGAAAATTTGTTTTCTTAAGAAAGGCCTTCCCTGCTTGTGCAAACCTGAATTTTGTGTCCTCCTTACTTCTGCTATCGTTAGTTATTTTACTACCAAAGTAACAATACTCATCTACTTCCCTAAGACTTCATTTCCTAATTTAATATTTCCTGCCTCACCTGACTTCGTACGACTGCACTCCATTAGTTTTATTTTGGAATTTTTTATTTTCATCTTCCACTCCTTGCCCAAGACTCCGTCCATACCATTTAGCAATTTCTCCAGATCTTGTGCAGTCTCAGATAGAATAACAATGTCTTCAGCATATCTCAGGGTTTTCATTTCCTCTCCTTGGATTGTGATTCCCTTTCCAAATTCCTCTTTGATTTCCTTTACTGCCTGTTGTATATAAACATTGAAAAGGAGGGGGGACAGACTGCAGCCTTGCCTCACCCCTTTCTGTATTGCTTCTTATTTTTCATAGCCATCGATACTTTTTTGTATGGCTCCAAAAACTGCGTACAAAAGGGCTTGTAAATCGTGTAAGTATTGAGAGGAATGTAGGAAAATGTGGTAGCTCGGCAAGTGACTAGTTCTCTTTATGCCAGCTGTCAGGAAGGAACGACTCTCAAGCTACGAAGTGCTGGAAACAAACCAGCGTAATCGTAGACTGCGGTAACGGATAAGTGTTGCTTATTGCCTTGAGGTATTCTGCCTGCAACACAAAACGATTGTCTACCACATACGCCTGTTTTGCCTTAGTCACCTCTGTCTAATCCGCTTTCACTACCGCCCACAAGCTCGCTGTCGTGACGGCTAAGGTCGCGTGCACATCATCTGTATTGGAAGTTCCCTAACATTTTTACAAGCAAGTATTTCCTCGAAGCCAAGTACTTCTCAGACATGTCACTTGCACAGTCTGTTTTCTGTTCCTTTAAATGTGGCTATCCTAATATTCGTTAAGATTATTTCACATAGAGTACACCTCGTATGAACAACACACCACACTACCGACCACCATAGAAACACGCAATAGTGATTACATCCTTCCATATAGGTTTGGCGTCAGGACGGGCATCCGGCCGTAAAACACAGACAATTCCACATGTGCGACACAGTTCGCACCCGTGACCCCACAGGTGTGGCAAAAGCGGTAGAAAATGAGGAAGAAGAAGAAGAAGAAGAAGTACACCTTGTATGAAACCAAACGTCTGCCTATTTCTTTGTTTCTTTTAATAATTTAGATTCTCCCGTCTGCCGAAACTTTGAGTGATAAATTTATAAATCGCCTGAAAAAAAAGTAACAGCATTATACTTAATCTCTAAATCAAATTTGTAGTGGATAGTCCCACGCAGGAAACGATCTGGAAGGTAAATACGTCAGTGTCCTATGTTTGTGTTTATTACACCAAACGAGCTATTATTGTACTTTTTATAACAGGGTGAGTGCCGGATGATAAATATCTTCGCCTGTAGAGTGAAAAAACCGCAAAATTAATCAAATTGGTAAACGACGCCTTGGTATCTTCCTTTATGAGTTTCATGGAACCGATTTACTACGTAAAGTGCTCACGAACTGACTTGGGTTGTGCTCTCATTAGTTCATTTGCAGTGGTTTTAGATCTAACAGACCACATGATGTCACATGAAATCAAGTGGCTAATAATCTGAAAAAAATATCGTAATCTTGGGTTAATGGTCCGTTAAGCCGTATGAGAGCCATGGACGCAGCTAAATGAGTTTGGAACAGGTCCCATTGATGCCATGCGGGAGTGAAAAGATTCCTAGAGGAGGATTATGTAGTCGGTGGAATGTAGTGTTTCTCTTAAATAGAGAATGATTCAAAAGCAGGCATAGTTTACTGAGAGAGAATTCCGGACGTCCTACACAGAATAATATATAAGAAAATATTCATCTTGTAGAAATATTGGTGAGCTACCCTTCTCTTTCATCCGCTGAATTAATGCAGCATCGAAAAACGGTAACGTCTTAACCAACGTCATCAGCTGTTATTATTATTATTATTATTATTATTATTATTATTATTATTATTATTATTATTATTATTATTATTATTATTATTACTATCCTAGTCCTCATTGTAGGAACTTCACACACAAGGGCATTGACGTGTTAGTTAGTCTCCTTTAAGAAAGCGAAAGGAAGAAAAACAAGAAGCGAAGGAAAGATTTTGTTTTGGTTCCGCACATTGTCCATAGATGGAGATCAGTAAGTTGACTAGTTCTGCTTCTTAACAATTACTAACACTTCCCTATATATTTTATTATCATGTACTTCTATCTGCCGGCCCCGTGGTGTAGGGGTAGCGTGCCTGCCTCTTACCCGGAGGCCCCGGGTTCGATTCCCGGCCAGGTCAGGGATTTTTACCTGGACCTGAGGGCTGGTTCGAGGTCCACTCAGCCTACGTGATTAGAATTGAGGAGCTATCTGACGGTGAGATGGCGGCCCCGGTCTAGAAAGCCAAGACTAACGGCCGAGAGGGTTCGTCGTGCTGACCACACGACACCTCGTAATCTGCAGGCCTTCGGGCTGAGCAGCGGTCGCTTGGTAGGCCAAGGCCCTTCAAGGGCTGTAGTGCCATGGGGTTTGGTTTTGGTACTTCTATCTTCAATTTATCCGCCCTCCTTTTCATGAATATCTCACGATCCGTTTTTATTATTATGGAAATGTGGCCACCGACTATTGTGCACTAGAATGCAATATATTACGGTAATAAATTAATACCTCGGGGTCTATCGATTCCAATAAATATGCAACCCCACCGGGAATGTATTAAATTATATTGATTTTATCGCCCCTTTTATAGGCCTCGAGGGTTGGCCTCAGGGCTAGTGCTGCAAGTCACTTTTCATCAGCATCACGAGAATGACAGCAATATGTCTTTCATTACAGTGTCACCATCTATAGCCTTGTCAGCAGGGAACATTCTCAACATACCTAACCTGGAACAAATTTGTTATAGAAGTCATCTACATTGCCTCTGTGGATCCGCGGTAGAGTGTCGGCCTGCGGATCCCAAGATTGCGAGTTCAAACCCGGCAGAGGTAGTCGGATTTTTTAAGGGCGATAAAAAGTCCATTCGATACTCCATGTCGTACGATGTCGGCATGTAAAAGATCTCTGGTGACACATTTGGTGTTTACCCAACAAAATTCATTAAATCTCAGTCATAGACGCCCAAGGGAGATCCGGTTTACTCTGTCTGCCATCTAGTGGGCCTAGAGTAAAACGGAACGTCGAAATTGACGAGCAGACAGCCAGATGGCGTGAAATCGAAATGTCTGCACACGGTAGCTGAGGCCATACTATTATTATTATTATTATTATTATTATAGTTAATAATAGTAAATTTATGAGTAATGGTTTCCATTTTCTGTTAATATTTAAGGAAACGAAGAAGAAGAAGAAGAAGAAGAAGAAGAAGAAGAAGAAGAAGAAGTATCCTAACTTGGCTGAGGCAATCAAATACTTGGAGAACGGAGGAAAGCTCATTAGGCACTCGATGTCGTATGAAGTAGAATGTGAAATATTTCTGGTAATAAATTCGCTGTTTCTCTGGTAAAAGGAATTATAACTCAGTAATATATTAACTAATAGAGTTCCGATTTCTCTGCCATCGAACGTCGAAATTGACATGTACGCAGCTTAAATGTTGTCAAATGAGAATGTTTCCACATGTTTGCTGAAGCTATACGATTGTAAATATTGTAAGTAGATATTGCTATAATAACAGTATTTCATCATTCGTCTCATTGTCTGATTACTCGATTCAGAGTATCTCGAGTTCATTTCCCGGTCGGGTAGGGGTTTTAATTTCGTGTGGTTATTCCTTTATATTAAGTACTGGGTTCGTCTTAATACACATCTTCATCTATACAAGAAACGTTACACTACCAATCACCACAAAGAAAACCGTAATAGTGAATACAGCTCTCCACATAAGTTGGGCGTCAGGAAGGGCATCCAGCTATAAAAAGGCCAAATCCACACATAAACTGTCGACCCCAAGATATTGGATAAAAGACCAGTATGAATAGTGAGAAGATATTGGTGGTGTTTCATATTTCAATTCAGGTTGTTCGGGTATAAATGGACGTAGCATACTTTCTTTATTCAAAACAGTTTGTCAGCAATATATCCTTGCAAACGATTCACAGTTGATAATATAAGTTATTATCATTATTAATAACTAATACGTAAGCCTCTCTTTGACAGTCGAAATTATAATCTGTGAAGTAATGAGGACTTCTAAATGGAATATTAATATATCTTATGAATAAAAGTTAAACTTTCCAGGTTTTATGCCGCATTCGAATGGAATAAAAACAGGTATTGTAGTATTTTCTTACAAATCATAATGCGTACAGTTGTAGCTCGGATTTGTACTTTGACATCTATGTATCTGCGGACTCTTGGGAAAGCAACATACAACTGTCCAAAACACTGGAGTGGGGAGATATATCCTAACTTTAATGTTTATGTTGGCGTTTTACTCATTGTGACAGAGAAAGCCAAATTTAGAGGAAATAGCCTTCATTTACAACGAATGGTATACACAGGTGATAAACCTATTCTTGGATTAAAGCACTTGCTCCCTGAAGCTGAATCCGTCTGACATTCTGCATGAACGATATTGTTGTCCAGCTTCCGTAAATTCATTCACGTTCCTACTATTTGCTTTACGTCGCACTGACACATGACGACGATGGGACAGGAAAGAGGGAAGGAAGAGGCCGTGGCCTGGTGTTAAAATGGGAAACCACGGAAGACCATTTTCAGGCTGCCGACAGTGTGGTTCGAACCCACTATCCCCCGGATGCAAGCTCACAGCTGCGCGCCCCTGACCGCACGGCCAATTTGACCGGTCAGTCTCGTTCCATTGCAAAAACCAGCTTCATTAACATTATGTACGTTATGTGGTCACCTATCAAACTATTCAGAAACTATCCGTTTATGATGTTACCTTGTTCGTTTCTAGGGCAAAACATTTGCTAATTTGGAAAAAAAAAGAACTCTGTCTCGCACGAAAAGAAGAACCAAGTCGATCTCGTACCACAATTTTTAAATTTTTTTTTCAGAATCTCAGTACTGCCATCTGACCGAGTTGTCCCTTTTCGAATTTTAGAAGCCATTCACTGAGTTTAATTCTTTATTTTGGGCAATAAAGTTGCATGTATAAAACTTGACTGGGTAACACCTGTTTTGTAACAGTGTGGAATTGCTGCCAGACAATATCTCAAGCCTGAACAAATCAAGATCACATTTCTAGCGAAAAGTGATTTGTTATTCATTGTAAGTGGCTGGCCTAATGTTGAAAGAGCGTGAAGGGGAGCCATGCTCCCTCGTCCCATATGATTGACTCATTCTGTCTCATTTACTTCATGTCTTCTGACATTCTTATGTTACACGTAGAGCCCTGAAAACTAATAGTCATGTCTCTGCTTGTTGTAACTTTACTCAATTCATCTTCCTTCCAAACGCATCGTTTTAGCTTCAATTATTTTTTGTCCATGTAGCTGCATATTTTATCTAAACCAATTTTGCCTCCGTTTACTCTTTTCATATTCCTTGTGGAATTTTAGTGCGTTGCATTTAAAAACAAATTGATTTAACACACATAAATCACACAGCCTTTGATGATCGAGATTGAAGTGAATGACGTGATGTATGATAGTAGAAATGGAGAGGGTGAAGCCCGGTGCTGGCGCAGAGCCTACTCTTTCCGAAGAACACCAAAGGGTCTACTGAAGGAGTTAATCTCCATCCGATGGACGAATCACCATCAACAGCATAGCATGCCCTCACTCCATTTCTTCGCTACAATACCAAAACGTCTCCGAAGTCCTTAAAAAGTAGTTAGTGAGACGTAAAGCAAATAACATTATCAATACCAAAACCGCGAATATGACAATGCTCTTCCTATCCATTACTTCCGTTAAGACTGGTCACGCCTCCCAGCCACATACTGATATGCAGTCCATGAGAACAATTTTCGCTGAGTTCATTTTCCTATGAGCAAGTGTAAAGGAAAATGAACTTTACCATACCGTACTGTATGAATGTTTGCATGGCTCCTAGAGTATGATGTATTTAAGTTTCGTTTCCTTTTACAGATACACATAGGAAAATTAACTCACCGAAATGTTTATGATGGACTGCATATCAATATGTGGTTGGGGGGTGTGACCAGTCTTAAGGGAAATAATGAATAGGAAAAGCGTTGTCACATTCGTGGTTTTGGCATTGTAGCGACGATATGAGCACTGCGTACAGGTTTGGAATTTAATCCAGGCTTTTCACACGCAATCTGGCCATTAGAATTTGTATACAATCACCTCCTCTACCCTGCAAGCCAACATTATGAAGGTAACAATATTCTCGACGAATGGGACTCGAACTGTCGAAGGACGGTTTGAGACAGTATATTCATGCTTTCACGCTCACGGTCCCCAAACAGACTGCTTTATTTTCTCCTTATAGATAGAGATACTCTGTTTTCGTACTCCAGAAATGAAGAAAATTATTCATTCAATTCACTGAAAGAGAGTATTTTTCACTAAAAACTTCAAGAATGTCCATCCTTGCATTGTTCTTGTAACCAGTTTAAGTCTATCGAACGTTATCGTGACGCATTTCGACAACATGCCGATAGATATAGCCGTGTACCAACGTCATCATGGCGATGAGACAATAACTTCGCTGTTGGAAACATATTTTTCTGTAAAAAAGTACAAAAGTCGTGGTGGTGAGAGGTACATTGTATTTTTCTGCTAAGGAGGCACAGAAACCTATAACTTGTGCTAATTTCAGCTCTTGAATCCTTGTCGTTTTCTCAATATCGCTGTGAATAACAGACAGAATAAAACATTATACATGTACTGTATAAATAATATTTTCTTTGATATTTGCCGATATGAGATTGTTCAGGTATAAATGGACCTTTTAGAAACTATATTAATGATCTTTTATACAGGTATTGAGAATCTCGTCTCTGAACAAACTTGGCTCCTGTAAAGGAATGAAACTCGAAGAGCACATAGGCCTACTACATTAGCCTATTCTCCTTTTTGAACACAATTTATTTCAGGAAGTAATTTAGAATCACAGAAATGTTAATATGTTGGTGGTAAGCCAGAATAATATGCATAATGTGGGAGCAATTCCTACTTCAGGTCATTCACCTTCCACTACTTCATTCATATCTTGTCACATGAACTTTAATGTTTTCTGTTATGATCAAATAAATCTTTCTCGTCCTCACTGACGATCACCCTTTAGGTAACAACTGATCTATTCTGTCATTTTATGCATATTACCAATCAGCGTTTTAAGTTTCATTAGAAGGAAATATCTCCTTATTAAAAACACCCAACGTCAATTATCACAGTAACAACAATGACTAGTGAGATGTAAAAGTGTACACTAGATACTGTTTGGTGATTTCACCAACGTTCAGTCCGACTCGTTGGCTGAATGGTCAGCGTACTAGCCTTCGGTTTAGAGGGTCCCGGGTTCGATTCCCGGCCGGGTCTGGGATTTTAACCTTAAATGGTTAATTCCAATGGCACGGGGCCTGGGTGTATGTGTTGTCTTCATCATCATTTCATCCTCATAACAACGTGCAGGTCGCCTACGGGAGTCAAACAGAAAGACCTGCATCTGGCGAGCGGAACCCGTCCTGGGATATCCCGGCATTAAAAGCCATATGACATTTCATTTACCAACGTTCAGTCACTGCCCACTTCGTTTACGATTATCATACTGGAGCCACCTTATATCACACGCCACAATAAAATATTATTTTCTTGAAAAATATGAATCACAACATTACAGACTTATGTTAGTAAAATTATCATAACTAAGATAATGTGGCAATAAGTTTGTCCTAGTTGAGTACTTTCATATTTAATATATCTTCACCGTCATTTTTCTCTGAACACACACTTACGTTTCTCAACCGATTTATGATAACCTACGTGGTGATGGATTCTATGTACTACTAGTCTTGTGTAGAAGAGTATTAGTGATTAATTTGACTTTTTTCATTTGTTCAACTTCACTGCCGGAATTTGAAAGAAGTCTGGTCCTCATTCTACGGTTTCTGAAGTGTCGCTTGTAACACAGCGACGGCGGACGGCTTTTCTGTAGTTGTGCATATTGATGAGAAGTCCCATGAGCTAGTCAGTTTTCACTGAACGAGATGATGTGAATTTTGAGAGATACAGAGTAAATTCACTGAAAGTACATTTGGTTATGACCTTCAGGATCGAAAGAAGCACGCACCTGGAAATTGCTTTATTGGTAGTGATCCAGCTTCACATGAATCCAGAGAGGTAATTGGTGACGATGGGTGGGGAAGGGCTAAAACTAAGAAATAAGAGACACGATCTGTTATAATTATTGCCGTACCTTAAGGTACCTGCATGGAATTAAACTTACAATTGTATTCTACTTATCACTACTGGTCACCGAGCCCGATAGCTGCAGTCGCTTAAGTGCGGCCAGTATCCAGTATTCGGGAGATAGTAGGTTCGAACCCCACTGTCGGCAGCCCTGAAAATGGTTTTGCGTGGTTTCCCATTTTCACACCAGGCAAATGCTGGGGCTGTACCTTAATCAAGCCACGGCCGCTTCCTTCCCACTCCTAGCCCTGCCTTGTCCCATCGTCGCCATAAGGTCGATCTGTGTCGGTGCGACATAAAGCAACTGGCAAAAAAAAAAAAAAATCACCACTGGTAGATCAACAGGTGTTTTCTTAGGTAACTCATCAATATGTACCATTCTCTACGACCTGCCTGATGTAGATATGGGAAACTATAGTAAACTATCTTCAGGGTTGCCAACAGTGGTGATCGAACCCATAATATATCGAATGAAAGCAAACAGCTACGAAATCCGAACCGTAAATCAAAATGAATAATTTCTCACACATACCTGGGTCTAACGCTTAAAACACGTCCAAGAAAAAACAAAAACAGCAATTGAAGAAATGTTTCAAATTAAGAATCCAACATGATCGAGTAGGGGCTCATTTTGGAGATGACCAACTTGTTATTTTAGAAGTCCACCCGGCGGTGTGTATGTTTTTCCATCCGTTCTTTCGTACCCAGATATCCATTAAAGCCACGTTCGCAGTTTTCTATAGGTGGTCTGAAATGTATGTAATTGAAACGTTGCAATATTCAGTGAGTTCACCCGGATGGTACCTCCACACGTGTTTTCAAGGAGTATGAAAAGTGGCATCCATTGTTCATAGGAATCTACTTCGAAATATTCAACCAAATTACACTGGGATGGAGGTTATATACAGCTTATATAGGGTCGTCAGAAAAAGTGTGAAACGGGTGTATGAGCCTTAGAAGTTTGGTCACATGATAAGTAATTTGAAAAAAATCACTTCGCGGAGAATTCAAGTGGGCTTCGCGCGGGGCTGTTGCTAAATCCGCAGGTGGCTTAGACGTTTCGTTTCTTTAGTTAGTGCTCTCATGCCAGTCTTAGGTCACGTGCAGGTTCAGCAACACCTCCACGCAAAGCCCATATGAATGCACCCGCAAACCGATCTGATTGTCTAAATTCAGCAGCTGATTAATAATAATAATAATAATAATAATAATAATTATAATAATAATAATCGTATGGCCTCAGCTACCGTGTGCAGACATTTCGATTTGACGCCATCTGGCTGTCTGCTCGTCAATTTCGACGTTCCGTTTTACTCTAGGTCCGCTAGATGGCAGATAGAGTAAACCGGATCTCTCTTGGGCGTCTATGGCTGAGATTTAATTAATTTTGTCAGGTAAATACCAAATGTATCACCAGAGATCTTTTACATGCCGACATCGTACGACATGGAGTGTCGAATGGACTTTTTTCCGCCCTTCAAAAATCCGACTACCTCCGCCGGGTTTGAACTCGCTATCTTGGGATCCGGAAGCCGACACTCTACCACGGATCCACAGAGGCAGCAGCTGATTAAATGACAACGATGCGAGATACCGAATTATTTTCTCAAATTATTTATCAGTGTGATCAACCCTCTAACGCTAAAATGCCCTGTTCACGTACTTTCCGACCACAACTTATATATTGTTAGCAATTTAACGTAGCACTAACACAATGAAGGTGTTCGGTGACGGAAAGATGAGAAATGAAGCAACCGTGGCCTTAATTACGATACAGCGGCGGCATTTCCCTGATGTGGAAATGGCAAACCACAGAAAACATCTTCAGTGCTGCCAACGGTGGGAGTCGAACCCAATATCTTCTAAAGGCAAGCTCAAGCAGACATGCACCCAAACCACACGGTCAACCCGCTTGTTGGAAACAATATAACGCAACGTTGAAATAATTTCCTGGTTTAAAATGGGAAACCGCGGAAAAACATCTTCAGTGCTGCCAACGGTGGGATTCGAACCCACTGTCTTCCGTATTCAAGCTCAAACATTAGGCGAATATCTCCTCAGTCGATCTGGTTGGTGAAAATGAAAACGAAAATCTACAACCTGTTTCCAGTAATTCTACCGGGTCAGGAATGAAATGAATTAAGCCCGCAAGTAGCGGCGACGAGAGAAATTGTGCCGGCTGCCGAATTCTGTCGTCGCACTCCTCTGGGGAAATGATTGATGAATGGCAGATGAAATGAAATGAGATTGGGAGAGTGTTGCTAGAATGAAATATGACAGGGAAACAGAAGTACCCGGAAAAAAGCCTGCCTCGCCTCCGCTTTCTCCAGCACATATCTCACGTGGAGTGATCGAGATTTGAACAACGGAACCCAGCGGTGAGACGCCGGTGCGCTGCCGCCTGAGCCAGGGAGGCTGTGTGTTCTGGTTGGTCTCAGGTCCATTTTTAATATCCATTTTAACTATTTTTAACAATCCAGGCAATCGGTTTATGAGAAGATGGACGTGCAGTCCATGTTCTATTAGATTCAGATCCGCAGACGTCGCTGGCCAGTCCATGCGATGAATGTCTTCCCTAGCCATAAATTCATCCACCAGAGCAGCGCGGTGTGGTCGGGCATTATCGTCCATTAAGAGGAAGTCTGGACCAACCGCACTTCTGAAGGGTCGAACATATTGGTCTCAGTACCTCATCCCTGTATCTCCGAGCGTTAACAGTGTTTCTCGGACCCCCCATGAAGTTGTGCAAGTCCGTACGGCCATTCAACATTATGCAGCCCCACACCATGACGCCACCACCACCATACTGGTCCCGTTCCACGATGTTCCTGTGGTTGTATCGGCTACACGGTTCTCTCCAGATTAATGTGCGACGGGAATCGTTCTGCAAACTGAAGCGGGATTCATCTGTGAAGAGCACATGCCTCCATTCATTCATGGTCCAGTTTCCATGCTGACGGCTCCACAGTAAATGGGCCCCTCTCTGTGCTGGAGTGAGCAGGACGCACACCGTTGGACGTCGGGCAAACAGCCCTGCTGTTCTGAGCCCCCGGTACACAGTTTGCCGGGAAACGGCAACCCCTGAGACGGCTGCAAGCTCCGCCGTCAATGGTCTTGCAGGTGCATTCAGATTTCGTCGGGCGGTTAAGGCCATATATCAGTCCTGCTGATACCCGTGTCGACCTGGTAGTGGCCTACGACTAACATCTTCTGTGTCTCGAAATCGTCTCCAAAGCCTGGAAATGATACTTGCGTGCACATTCAAGGATACGGCGACTTCGGTCAATTAATGGCCTGCTTCCAGGCGGCCGAGTAATCTACCCTGCAAAACGGGGTCCAAATGACGTCGTTGTGCCGTTATGTTGTCACGTTCACCACGAGGCTACACTCCGCACACTATAAGACGGCAAACACGACTGAGGGAATATGGGGTGCAGGCACTGGTTGTGTTTACCTTGCGGTTACGCCGCTGGGCGAAGCAGGAAACACTCCTTTCCTACACAGAGCGAACACGTAAGGTTGGTAGGTGCATATGTCGTGCGATTTGCGGTCTATTTTCTGTTGCCCTGCTTACTCGTAACATCTTTTGGACACTAGCGTAATTTCGAATATTCAGAGTTCGTTGCGCACGAACGTGCGCAACACGTGTCGTCAAAATTTCAAAGGGTGTCATGGGTTTTTTGGTGAAATTTTTTAATATACGAAGGAAACATACGAAGAAACTCAGAACGAAATTAATGTTAATATTTTAAGGAAAATTCAAAGTTTGAAACACAAGAAGTCTAAATTTTAGAAACAATATAAGACTAATATCCCAAAAAATTAATGAAAGTCGTCAGAGGATGGAAGAATACATAAGTGCATACTCGTAAATGTTCCAGAGATTCCACGAACACGTACTCACTTACAGTGTTCTTGCTGATAAGTAAATAGAAAGAGTTGCTTAAAAATACATTCACATGTTTCATTCAAGAAGCGGCCACGTTAATGAATCTCGCCCTAACTTCCCTATCTCCATAAATGAAAGAGATGGAACTGAAAATTATAACATTGTTCACCACTGTACTAAGCCTGCGTGGCTCAGGCGGCAACGCGTCGGCCTCTCACCGCTGAGTTCCGTGGTTCAAATCCCGGTCAGTGCATGTGAGATTGTGCTGGACAAAGCGGAGGCGGAACAGGTTTTTCTCCGGGTACTCCGGTTTTCCCTGTCTTCTTTCATTCCAGCAACAATCTCCACTATTCCACTTCATCTGTCAGTAATTAATCATTGGAATGCGACAGGCTTCGGCAGCCGGCAAAGTTCCTATCCTCGCCGCTAGATGGGGACTTCATTCATTCCTTCCCAGACCCGGTTAATGACTGGAAAACAGGTTGTAGGTTTTCTTTTCAGCACTCTACTAACGAGTCAGAAAATGAATGAACCATAGTCCTTTGTCCAGGAAAATGAGCAATACCGGTATACATTCTCTAAATCACCAAACAAGGTCATTAAATAGCTCCCTGCTAAGTTTCCCTACCTATCACACCACTAGTTACAATGCTTCATTCACCCCCGCTACTGTCCGCCTGTGGAAATCCCAGCCGGCTTAAATTACAAACAATCCTAGTACTCAGCTTTCAAAAGAAGGTATTGCAAACATTACGTATATATAAGAACATAATCTATAGCACGTATATAAGATAATTTATTTTCTTCATGTAAATATTAAACGTAGGAAGTAGACGTTAAGCGTTTCCAGTTAGTCTATAAGTTACACGACTTTAGTATGGTGTAGAATTTAATAAATTAAACTGTGTATTACTGTTAGGCAGAGCCTGAAACACGCCATAGAAAACAAGACGATAACAAAATAAAACAAAACACAATTTGTATCACATATTATATTGAAACATTCTTAGCAAGAATTTATGTATAATTATCACATGTAATCCTATATTACTAAGTATAATGTAGAATCGTCACTTTATTAGCAAATGTGATTAATCGTATTAAGTAGTTTTTATTACTTTGTATTGTGTTTCTAAGGAAAGGAGGTAAAAAAGGTTTCTTATTCCTTTTTATTTGTGTATTGCTGAAAGTAACGTTTTTGGCTTAGAAAAATCATTTTTATGCCCTCACATTACGGACGATGCCAGGAAATGAATTCAGCGACCTCGATAGCGTAATAATACAATTTTTGTAAAGAAAGTCAGCCTTTCCTTCACTATTTATTTTCTTTTCTACCTACATGTTGAGTTTGGCACACTGTATGACATTTAATTATTAGTAGGTGGAAACGAACAAGAGAGTTGGGGATCTGAAAGTAAAATATGTTCTGTTTAACTAGGCTGTGAAAGTAGTTCCACCTCCCTCTTAAATTAATACACATGAATAAGGCTGACTCAATAGACAGGATATTAGATTAAATTTTGTATTAACATTTAGTAGATTCAAGAGTCAATATTTAGAGTTCAAATAGAGTGAAAGAACAGACTCCATAATAAAGTTGATGAAAAATACGAACACATGTATTTATATACGATGTATCCAATATTGATTACAATATTCCAGGGCAAATATTATGTATTAAAACATTCTGTTTGCTACTGTTTATCTTCCGGGCTTTGGTATACAACGAATAGCATTAACTCGCAGAGCCTCCCCGAAGCTATTTTCAATCACAGGATGAAATATATCTTGGCTAAAAATTGTATATACAATTTTTCTAACCGAGCTTACTGGCTCAGATGATGAAATGCTACCCTTCTGAGCTAACGTTAGTGGGTTCAAACCCGGCTCAGTCCTGTGAAATTTGAAGGTGCTTAAGTAGACTACTTTAGCCTCGTATTGGTATGTTTCCAAACACGTAGAAGAAATCTGGCGGAATAAAATATCGCCTTATAATATCAAAAATTACTCTAAGTTTCCATAAGGGAATGGCAAATTAATTTCAACCATTGCAAACATGATTAGAAGTATGCAAGCTTTTTAGAATTCTTCAGTTAAAGTGGAGCGAAATGCTGGCAATTTCACGACTAAAATAAAGAGTTTGAATGAACATCGATGGTCTTGTTATAACACCACATATCTGCTAATGCTCTTCCTATCCATTACTTTCCTTAAGACTTGCACGCCTCCCAGCCACACATGGATATGAAGTCCATCAGTACAACTTTCGTTGTGTTCATTTATCTATGCTTATGTGTAAAGGAAAAATAAAACTTGAGTACATTATACTGTAGGAGTGCGTAAATACGCCATGAAAACATACATTTCCACAGTACAGTACGATTAGATCATTTTCTTTTTAACGTTAGCATAGGGAAATGGACACAACAAAAATTGTTCTGATGGACTGCACATTCATATACCGTATATATGGCCGAGAGACGTGACCAGTCTTAAGGAAATTAATGGATAGGAAGTGCGTTGTAAGATAAGTGGTATTAGAACTATACCATCGATAATAATAATAATAATAATAATAATAATAATAATAATAATAATAATAATAATATTTGCATTATGTCCCACCAACTACTCTTACGGTTTTCGGAGACACCGAGGTGCCGGAATTTGGTCCCGTAGGAGTTCTTTTACGTGCCAGTAAACCTACCAACACGAGGCTGACGTACTTGAGCACCTTCAAATACCACCGGACGGAGCCAGGATCGAACCTACCAACTTGGGGTCAGAAGGCCAGCGCCTCAACCGTCTGAGCCACTCAGCCCGGCATTATTATTATTATTATTATTATTATTATTATTATTATTATTATTATTATTACATTAGTACGGCCTATCACCAGTTTAGGCAACACTTTTAACACCTGAAGACAATGAAGTCTCACGGAGACATGCAGAATTCAGTGAAAAGTACTTGATTTTTAAGTTTATTAACAGATGTCACTACTTTTAAGTTCCTAGGTGGCACTCCAAAATCAAAAGTGTATTCTACTTCGTAGAGAATTATAGCTGCAGAGATTTGGCACTGGAAAACCCAATTTACTTTTTTTCTAAGTTGCCACTACTGTATTTTCAAATTAAACAAACCAACCAATCATCCCCCAGCTCGCCCCTATACTGATAGTCTTTGATTTTATGGAGCTGTCTGAATACTGAATAGCCGCCTGAGGCCCAGAACATTTTTCTTTTGATGAAATCTCATTAAAGTGTGTACTTCTCTAACAGTGTTTTGGTTTGAGACAGTGAAGGGAGAAGCATACCACACCTAGGTCAATGAACTTCCAAAAAATTGGAACACAAACAGTTGCTCAATTTTTTAATTTTAGTTTCTGAACATCTTTGCGTGATATTCCATTTTTAAATAGTGTTCTTTGAAAGGACACCAGACCTCAGGAGAATAGTACAGTAACCAAGTGACGTTCCTGTCGCAGATATCTACGGACAAGCTAGTGTGGTACGTAAGGTAGGCGGCTAAAATTTCCTCGTAACATGTGAACTTACTTGCGTGTGGCGACGGGAACATAAACAGTGCGCTCTCTAGCATATAAGTTTAAAGTGTGCCGGGTTTATGTTTATTTTATATGGTAGGCTGCATAAAATTCTGTTAGTTTTTAATATGTAGGTTTTTAGGCTGTCTAGGGACGGATCTTAGTTGGTATCATGTAATATCCTAAGAATGTAGGAGTGTGGACCCTCGTTTTCCTTGTTCACTTTGCTTTTGTTGACTAGGCTTTCCTATGTTTTCTAAATGTTCTTTCTGTGGGGTAATTAATTTCCTTCCTTTCTTAGTCACTACGTGTCACCAGCCTTTCTGCCCCATTAGGTTTCACGGCACATCACACAGAATTGTTTGAGTGGATTTAGCATTCAATTCTCCTTTGTTCTCGGCCTTTCTATTAACATTTTTTCTCTTTCTTGGACGTTCAGTATAAGCTTTGGATCCTGTTTATGTGTGGATCATGCTGATCCTTATATTGTGTGTTACTTTCCTCCAAATTAAGGGCAGCAAGTGGCAAGTGGTTTATAAGCTGATAATGTTAATGTTAAAGTACCTGGATGTGAAATCTAGGCTCGTGAGGCCATTGTAAAAAAATGTTGAAGGTCCGAATACCTTCTCAGCTTGTATGTTCTAGCTTCTTATCCTCTTACTGAACCAAAGATGTTTTTAAGACTAGCAAGTCTTGTCAATTAGAAGCTTTTTCTCCCTAGTCTATGATCAAGCTCTGGTAGCTTATATTGTTATATCCTCTTATTTATTGTAATCCCTTGCTAAAATCTGTTAAATTGTTCTTGATTTTGAACATAATATTGAAATATTGAAAGAAAGAAACGAAAAGGTAATTTAGGAAATATATTCAGTATTTAAAAGTTTTGAGTGGTCTTTCAGTTTGTAATATATAGTTTTCTAGGTTGTCTACAGAAGGACCCTAGTGGATATCATCTAATAACCTAAGGATGCACGAGTGTGGACCTTCGTTTCCCTTGTTCACTTTGCTTTTGTTGAATAGGCTTTCCTATTTTTCTAAATGTTCCCTTTTTAGGGGAATTAATTTCCTTTCTAAGCCCTCCCATTCCTTCTCCTCTACTTCCACTGAAGTCTACTCAGTAACCATTTTTATTTTCTTCTTCTTGTTTCGTATAGGCCAGCTAAGGACCACGACATTCAACTATTGCATTTTGGAATGGGCTTTGATGTTTGCCCAGTAGTTGCGCATCCTCAGGCTGTGTTGCTCCTTCCTCTCCTTTGTCCAAAGGGCGCCAGTCTTCTTTGTTGATAATCTGTCCTGGAACTTCTTATGTTTAAGCATCTTACTGAGTGCTGTACGATCCTTTAAGATTCCTTCTGTTATTCCCAGTTCCTGTAGATCTTTATTCACTTCCATCAACCATGGTGACTTGGTCTTCCTATTTTGCCAGTAGCTGAGAATCTGGTTGGTCAACCTGGTAGGATGCATCCTGTAGACGTGCCCATAGAATGCTAGGCGTCTCTTCCTAGCTACATTCGTTATTCTTTCACAGTACTTGTAGAGCTCTTGGTTAGGCCGTCTTTTATAACTGTCCCCTTCCTTGACTGGCCCCAGTATCTTCCTCATTATCTTTCTTTCCTGGATTTCAAGTTTTTCCATGAGTCCCTTCCTGTTGAATGTTAGACATTTTGAAGCATATATGGCTTCAGGGCGGATGACTGTCTGGTAGTGCTTCATCTTAGTATTACGAGAGAGACACTTTTTATTATACGTATTCTTGGTCAGTTGGTAGGCCATTTCAAGCCTGTTAACTCGAGTTGACAAAGCTGTTCCTTCAGAGAGATTGGATTCCAACCATTCTCCCAAGTACTTAAACCTATTGGTTTTCCTGATCTCTCCCTGTTCCAGATGCAACGTACAAGGAGATTCACCGATGTTCGTGATGAATTGTGTTTTTTCGAGAGACACATGTAGCCCAACCTTTGCTGCTTGTTGTCTGAGAACATTTAGTTGTTTCACTGAAGTTTCTATTGAATTAGATATCAGGGCCAGATCATCGGCATACGCCAGACAGTCAACATTGAGCTCATTGCGCTTATGTCCCAAATAAATGCCACTTGGAATCTCCATTCTAGCTAACTCCTTTCGCCACTCTCTTATTACTTTCTCCAAGGCACAGTTAAAGAGGAGAGGGGACAGACCATCTCCCTGTCTCACTCCTGATTTAATTTAATTTAATTATTATTATTATTAATTATTATTACGATTATTAGTACTTTTTATTATTATACAAGTAATCTAGTCCACAGATGGTTAGTTGGTAGTCTTCCAACACTGTTTTCTAGGTTGAAATCTCTCCGTCTCGATGAGAAATTTGTACTAGACGAAGTGGGGGTTGCACAGGTTTCCTCGAGGATCTCCAGATTCCCCTGTACAGTGACATACTTAGTGGCTTTCCACAAAATGATCGACATTCGAATCGCAGTGCCTTTCCTTCTTTCTCAGTCAGGTTTCGGATGCCCTATAGGTGCTGAGGGTATAAATAGTGTCGCAAATGTGGACATGGCTCCGTTTTTTGGTGGGATGGGCTTCCTGACGCCAACCCTTCGAGAAGCGAAGTACTGATCAATTACTGAGTGTTTTGTTATGGTATAGTTGGTAATTCTGTGTATAAATCAAGACGAACACAAACACTCAGCACGAAGTAAGAGCCAGAAGAACTGATCAGGTTTGGTATAAAAAAATACCAGCCGACAATCGAACTTGTGAACCAAGATCTGCTATAATAACTATTGGTACAAGGAAAATGACCGAATTCTCGTTACTATAGATTGATTCTTCAAGTGAAAATTCCAATCATGTCGTGTAAGAAGAGCATAGACCTAACTCTAGTCAAAAACCGAAGTAGATTAGTTAGATTGAGTTAGATTTTAGAAACCAGAAAAATTCTAGAATAAATTGAAGGCGCATTCCAGAATCTTTCGCAGTGATCTAGCCAATTATCCCCCAGTTCTAGTGTCACTAGTTCGAAACCTGGGAATTTGGGATTGACCTTAAACATGAAAATATTGCGTTAAAGTGAAGTGTACTTCAGCCAGTACCTTTTCTGAACTTCCCACGACTTACGCTGGGTGTCTTTAGATTCACATATTCTCCCAAATGAATCTCTAAAACAGCAGTGAAAAGAAAACGATCCGTGGCTATTTTGTGAAAACAAGCTATTATGTGCGGATAGAATATAAAATTGAATGGACAATCGAACGTTGATGTGACATGGTGAACATTCCAAGCCGTAACGAGACGCCATAAAAAGTAGTGTAATATGCCATTGTAAATCTCTCGGGTTGCTTGTAATGGATTGGAGCCGAGAACAGATGGTGTTCGCAGATACTTACTCTCGACGAGGGTGCAACATAAACAGTGTTGTCACGCGTGTTTACCCATAAATCTTGGGCCAGAGAGCCCGCTGGGGTTTTGTGATCCCGAGAAAAGGAGACTGTATCCCATCCTAGAGGTTCGCAGTGTTAGCTCTGCATATCAAGGAGTGTAGACTCTCAGCACTCCAGGATCCTCTCGCGTCGGAAGAAAACGTCGCATTGCTTCATATTTTATCAAAGTAAATTTTATTTCTTTCGAGTCTGTTTCAGCAGATATCTGGTGTCGGTAGATTTTACTAAATTTTGGCAGCTTAGGCTGGTTTCTTACACGATTAAGAAATCAAAATAGGGTTTAGAAAAAGTACTGTCCAATTAGCACAGATCGCAATAAAACAGGTTAGAATAATAGAAAATAATAGGAATCAACACTGGAGGCTCGGCAGCCATTCTGCTTGGTGTGAGATAGATATTATATTTTTACTTTTAAAGGATGGTGTGAGTGAAAGAGGAATTTTTTCATGGAATATGATTTGTTTTTCTTTTTTCTTACAGTGGAAGTGTATGTGTTTCCTCACACATCACAAATTACGAATTTCAGAATGCATTTAAAAATTGAACTTGCATTGAAAATAAACATAAATCGGGTGTTAATTTTATAATTAACAATTATTTTAAATGTTTCCTACACCTAAAGGCCGCCCCAAGACAAAGAGTACACAATACAGTAAATAGTGATTACGAAGTAAATAGTTTGAAAATAACTCGAAATATTAAAAAGTGAAGAATGTTTCACGGTAGGAGATACGATGTAACAAGATACAATGACAGTGAGTGCTGATATACAGTAAGTCAGGGATAACTAAGTTGTATTCACAGCCTTCGAAGTAAGGGATAAAGAGTCCATCAAGATGCGAGGAGAGTTCCTATCTGTATTTCATTGTGTGTTCTAATTTAAACGTCATATACTGCCTCATCGTCTGAACGTGCAGGTCAACTTGCATCATGGCATGCTCAAGCTTTTGCACTGTCGTCTCTTAAAAGGAAGCGAAAAGGATGCAGACGATACTTTACTATGTGTGTATGTTATTCGAATTGGAACACACAACGAAATACAGACAAGTACTCCGTGCGCTCTAAGTGTCGGTCACTTCATGTCATACTTTCAAGATCTGAATAATCTGCTGTAGATTTCTTTTTTACAACTTGTTTAACGTCATACCGACACAGATAGGTCTTACGGCGACGATGGGACAGGGAAGGGCTAGGAGTGGGAAGGAAGCATAATAATAATGTTATTTGTTTTACGTCCTACTAACTACTTTTTAAGGTCTTCGGAGACGCCGAGGTGCCGGAATTTAGCCCCGCAGGAGTTCTTTTACGTGCCAGTAAATCTACCGACACAGGGCTGTCGTATTTGAGCACCTTCAAATACCACCGGACTGAGCCAGGATCGAACCTGCCAAGTTGGCGTTAGAAGGCCAGCGCCTTAACCGTCTGAGCCAGTCAGCCCGGCAGGGGAAGGAAGCGACCGGGGCCTAAATTAAGGTACAGCCTCAGCATTTGTCTGGTGTGAAAATGGGAAACCACGGAAAACCATCTTCAGAGCTGCCGACAGTGGGGTTCGAACCCACTATCTCCCGAACAGTGGATACTGGCCGCACTTAAGCGACTGAAGCTATCAATCTTTCTCATGCTGTAGGTAATCCTAATCACACAAACTCGCACTTAGATACTATTATGGGTTTTGGAATTTAAGAATTTGACTAATTGCGTCTGTCACTTTCTCAGGCAAATGATCCATAAAGGGGCCTACATCTCTGACCCTTAAGTTTTAAATTGAACCAACATTCTTTCTGTAGTTTTCCTAGGATTGCAGAACTTTGGTTTCTCTGAAATGTGTCTTAATGTAAAAGCAATGGTTTCCTTTTTGAGGTGGTCAACTTAAGGTGGTGGTGGTGATAGTTTTAAGAGGAAGTACAACTAGGCAACCTTCATTTGTTAATATAATTCAGAGATAACAAATGGACCGACTCTTCGAAAATGAAGGTATCGGACAAAGAAAGAGAAGGGCCACGAAGACCGTGAAAATGAAAGACTCCCGAAGTCGGGGTTGGAACAGAACACGAGTTGACCGAGGGACGTTGGATGTGATAGAGGAAAGTGATGAGCCTGACAAAGAAAGTGGAGGCAATTCCAGGAATCAGGTATGGGCCTCGTGGTCGCCAACCCACAGCCCCAACTTAGGAGCCATTCGGTGCCCTTTTAGTCGCCTTATACGACAGTCAGGGGATCCCGCGTGTGTTACTCTACCGCCCCCATCCACAGGGGGATCAACTTAGGGTGGCACTGGCTTTCGTCGGTTATTCTTAAGATACCTTATATAGATAATAATATCCTTTAATCCGCGGCGTAACTACAATTTTAAATTATACCAGTGAGGAGGATTGTTAATTTATATACACTGACTGACAGAGCAAATGCAACACCAAGAAGGAGTGGTCAGAACTTTATGCCAATTGCAGGGTAGACTGACGTCACTGAGGTATGCTCATGATGTGAAATGCGCCGCTGTGCTGCGCACGTAGCGAACGATAAATGGGACACGGCGTTGGCGAATGGCCCACTTCGTACCGTGATTTCTCAGCCGACAGTCATTGTAGAACGTGTTGTCGTGTGCCACAGGACACGTGTATAGCTTAGAATCCCAGGCCGCCGTCAACGGAGGCATTTCCAGCAGACAGACGACTTTACGAGGGGGTATGGTGATCGGGCTGAGAAGGGCAGGTTGGTCGCTTCGTCAAATCGTAGCCGATACCCATAGGGATGTGTCCACGGTGCAGCGCCTGTGGCGAAGATGGTTGGCGCAGGGACATGTGGCACGTGCGAGGGGTCCAGGCGCAGCCCGAGTGACGTCAGCACGCGAGGATCGGCGCATCCGCCGCCAAGCGGTGGCAGCCCCGCACGCCACGTCAACCGCCATTCTTCAGCATGTGCAACATACCCTGGCTGTTCCAATATCGACCAGAACAATTTCCCGTCGATTGGTTGAAGGAGGTCTGCACTCCCGGCGTCCGCTCAGAAGACTACCATTGACTCCACAGCATAGACGTGCACGCCTGGCATGGTGCCGGGCTAGAGCGACTTGGATGAGGGAATGGCGGAACGTCGTGTTCTCCGATGAGTCACGCTTCTGTTCTGTCAGTGATAGTCACCGCAGACGAGTGTGGCGTCGGCGTGGAGAAAGGTCAAATCCGGCAGTAACTGTGGAGCGCCCTACCGCTAGACAACGCGGCATCATGGTTTGGGGCGCTATTGCGTATGATTCCACGTCACCTCTAGTGAGTATTCAAGGGACGTTAAATGCCCACCGCTACGTGCAGCATGTGCTGCGGCCGGTGGCACTCCCGTACCTTCAAGGGCTGCCCAATGCTCTGTTTCAGCAGGATAATGCCCGCCCACACACTGCTCGCATCTCCCAACAGGCTCTACGAGGTGTACAAATGCTTCCGTGGCCAGCCTACTCTCCGGATCTCTCACCAATCGAACACGTGCGGGATCTCATTGGACGCCGTTTGCAAACTCTGCCCCAGCCTCGTACGGACGACCAACTGTGGCAAATGGTTGACAGAGAATGGAAAACCATCCCTCAGGACACCATCCGCACTCTTATTGACTCTGTACCTCGACGTGTTTCTGCGTGCATCGCCGCTCGCGGTGGTCCTACATCCTACTGAGTCGATGCCGTGCGCATTGTGTAACCTGCATATCGGTTTGAAATAAACATCAATTATTCATCCGTGCCGTCTCTGTTTTTCTCCCAACTTTCATCCCTTTCGAACCACTCCTCCTTGGTGTTGCATTTGCTCTGTCAGTCAGTGTATATATACTTATTTACAAGTTGCTTTACGTCGGATCGACACAGAGACCTTTTATGGCGACGACGTGACAGGAAGGGGCTAGGAGAAGGAAGGAATCAGCAGTGGCCTTAATTAAGGTACAGTCCTAGCACTTGCCTGGTGTGAAAATGCGAAACCACGGAAAACTATCTTCAGGGCTACTGACAGTGGGGTTTGAACCCACTATCTCCCATATAATTGATACTGACCGCATTTAAGCGACTGCAGCTACCGAGCTCGATAAATGGTTATATAGGCTGTCCTAGAATATTGTATGTTAGTAATTACACTATTTATACATGAAAATTACATCAGGTCACACATGATTTATCTTAAGATACCTTAGACCTTAGCTGTTCTGAAAGAAGAATAGTAAATTCTTGCAATGGCTAAGAAATCCGAAAGAGTGCATTAATAAAACAGGACGAAATATTACTGAAGAATATTTGAAATGCCCAACATTCCTGCTACTCAAGATTAAAATTGGACATTTGGAAGTTTGATCGATTCAGCTGAAATATAAAAGATGAAGTAGAATACTGAGATGTACAAATACACATCGGTCTATACCACATCAATCATACGCAAACCATAGGTTACATTTATACCGGGATTTACATAGGATACCGTTCAATATACTCTAAGTAATCACTATCTACTTACAGTAAAAGGCGGCATATTGATCCAGATAACCGATATGTAGTTCAGGAACTGAGCAGAATAACGTCATTACCTGAAAGGAAAAGCAGAAATGTGAATGTAGACTACTTTCAAATCCTACAAGAACAAACATTCAGTTAGTTTATATCACACTTATTCTTAAGGTATCACTCTACCAGTAATTTGCACTCACTGCTTTGTTTATATTTAAGAAAATATTTCCTATCCTACAGGTGTCCTATCTGAAGGCATCGACTGTAGCCTATTGCTTTTTCTAATGAAGAGAAATTTTATCATACAATTTAACTATGCTTTAAAACAGTCCTGCTGCATTTTACTACCTAAGTGCTCTAAGGAATATGTTATTCTTGCATAGAAATGTTTTAACACGGGTAATAATAATAATAATAATAATAATAATAATAATAATAATAATAATAATAATAATAATCATCTGAGTTACACCAAACAGCATTAAGTTCCACGCCGCAGTTCCGGTTATTATTTCGTACGGCGTATATAGGGTACAGAGAAACTGTATATAATATACACTTAAACTATATACACTTAAAGTAAATAGAATAACAAATGGACAAGGTAATATGACTTAAATTTTAATGTCCAGAGAATTTAGCCAATTCCTGCCTCTTCACTTGCTGCATGAAGTTCATAGTATCCTCCCTGCAAGCTCCGAAGTGGGCACATCATTACAACATGGTGGACTGTCTGAGCCACGTCACTGCAGTCGCAATGAGAGCTGGAAATTTGTCCCCACTTGTGGAGCCAGAAGTTGCATCTTCCAAGACCGGTCCGCACTCTGTTCAACGAAGCCCAGATACTTCTTGGCAAGTTTAACCTAGCAAGTTTCCTACAAGGGTCAGATATCAACCCTAGCTGGTCAGAGTTTGAAGCAGCCCACTCTTCCCTCCAGGCATTATTCATGTTGTACTGTGATTCAACCAGCCTCTTTCCAAGTTGCCATGATGGATGTCGAGATTTTAATCTTCCAAGCTTCTGAGGATTGCAGGCCTGATGAATCGGCAAGAGTGTATTTGTAGTACATTTTAACCATTCCTTCTTCAGAGCAGTTAGCCTTCGAAGGTGAGGAGGATGGAAGTTAGTTAATACTGGCAGGAATTTTACAAAGGCTAAATGGGATTTCATCACCAGTGAGATGGAACACAACATCCAATGGATTCCACCAGCTATTGAAAACTGTAACCGTTTTACTGGACTGATATGTTCTATAGCAAAGAAGCACATTCCCCGAGGATTTAGAAAGGAATATATCCCAGGGTGGAACAAGAGGTGCAATAAGCTGTACGAAGAGTACCAACGCAGTTCCGGTGATACTGAAGGACAGATTCCCAAAACGGGGAGATAAAGAATTGTTTAGGGACATTATCTGTACACGTTTATTGTATACATGTTGTAATTATTTCTGTTGTAAATATTTGTAGATATCTGTAAAGTTTCATGATCAAGAGGGCGACTCCTTGCTTAGGCCGAGTCAGTCCATTGTTACCGGCGTAAGCCAAGCCTTCCTGAATGGATGTAATAATAATAATAATAATAATAATAATAATAATAATAATAATAATAATAATAATACTCAAGGGAATGAACTGCATGATACAGATCGCGAAGCTGGCGTGGATGGATAGTTCAAACCCCACTGCCGTAGAATTTTGTGATTTCTGGTCTTCTCATCTTCAGTCCTAGAATTATGGTCTCGGATGCTATGTTTTCATTGCTAACCCGTTCCCAACATAGTGTCCGAGAAGACTTTTTGTATTAACATAACGTTAAATTGCATTAAACCTATATAAAACTATCAAGAAAGGAGAAAGTAGGGTTTTCTTAGAGTCTTTTCTAAGTCGTACCGACACAGATAGGTCTTATGGCGACAATAGTATAGGGAAGTGTCTAGGAGTGTGAAGGAAGCAACTGCGGTCATAATTAATGTTCATTTCCAGCATTTTCCTGGTGTGAAAATGAGAAAGAACGGAAAACCATATTCAGGGTTGACGACAGTGGGATTCGAACCCACTATCTCCCGAATGCTAACTGATAGGTACATGACCCAAAACGTACAGCCACTTGCTCGGTGGAGAAAGAAAGAAAGAAACGAAGGAACTAATAACAATATTTGCTTACCGTTTCTTTAGTTGCAATAGATTTTAAAATGCCTTCACCAAGCTGGATAGCTACAGTCGCTTAAGTGCGGCCAGTATCCAGTATTCGGGAGATAGTGGGTTCGAACCCCACTGTTGACAGCCCAGAAGATGGTTTTCCGTGGTTTCCCATTTCCACACCAGGCAAATGCTGGAGCTGTACCTTAATTAAGGCCACGGGCGCTTCCTTCCCATTCCTAGCCCTTTCCTGCCCCATCGTCGTCATAAGACCTATCTGTGTCGGTGCGACGTAAAGCAATTTGCAAAAAAAAAAAAAAAAAATGCCTTCTCCATAGTCCTACACATCTTCAGCATGTTGGATGTCGCTGACTTTAGCCGGGAACGAACACACCATCTTTCACACAGAGGGACAACGACTAGGAAAATGAGTCAATGGTGTTGGTAACACAGACTCCACAGTGTACACTAGAACACTAGGACTATCAATTCAAGTTGTTGGATTAAGTTCGAAAATTTTAATTTAATTTAATTTAATTTAGTTTACCCTCGAAAATGCGACCCCCATTGTCGATCTTGGGATTCGGAAACAGGAACTCAACCTCTGACCCACAGAGGGAGATGTCGATTAGAGTAAAATGCAATAATAGTAATAATTATAAACATATTATGAATAAGTAATCCTAATAAATTAATATCATCCAAACATTCTTTCTTCTTTCTCTGCCGGTTTTCCGACACCTGTGGGATCGCGATTGCGAACTGTGTCGCACATGTGCATTTGTCCCTGTTTTACGGCCGGATGCCCTTCCTGACCCCAACCCTATATGGAGGGATGCAATCACTATTGCGTCTTTCTGTGGTGGTTAGTAGTGTAGTGTGTTGTCTGAATATAAAGAGGAAAGTGTTGAGACAAATACAGGCACCCAGTCCCCGGGCCAGAAGAGTTCATCAGAGGCGATTAAAATCCCCGAACCGGCCGGGAATCAAACACGGAACCATCTGAGCCGAAGGCCTCAGCGCTGATCATTTCAGCCAATGAGTCGGACAATATCAACCGAGCATTATGCATTGCTAAT
The DNA here is from genome assembly GCF_040414725.1 of Anabrus simplex. Lineage (NCBI taxonomy): Eukaryota > Metazoa > Arthropoda > Insecta > Orthoptera > Tettigoniidae > Anabrus > Anabrus simplex. The sequence goes on along the minus strand of NC_090271.1, from coordinate 76,438,390 downwards.
TGATTTCTGGGACAAGTGGATGTTCCACTAAAGAATAAAATAAGAAAGAGTGGATAAAGTTCGTTAATAACATATTAGAGTCGAAACCTATTATAAAGGCTAATAATGTCACATATGTACGTTTTAGGCACCAAAATAAAATGGTTAATTAACAGGATCAAGTTAGAATTTCAAGAAAGTTAAGTGAAACGAGTACGGTGTTTGCAATGCACTATTTGTGGAGTGAGAATGCGAGGAATAAAAAAATAAGAAGTGAGGAAGGAAGCAGCAACAATGTACATTGATCAATAATATCGCATACGGTCTTGGCTAATAAATTAGATGCTCTCTCTCTGACTTTGGAAATTGTAGAAATAGTTCAGTGCGATGCAACTAATTCCTTCACGACGCTAATGTTTGCTTCACCATTTTCTAATCGCCACATTATTTGTGACTCTTGTACAACATTAAACACTTATTTACGACATCTTCATAGCGATGCTTGCCTTGAATATTTAACTGACACACTGAACTGAAATCTATAATCCACTGAAAACAAAAATTTGGAAATATGCTTTACATTGTTGTCAGCGATTCCCAAACGCGAAAAAAAAAATCAATATTGGACGTTATAATCGATACATTTCTCCGAAAGTATGATAACAATACGCCGTTGTGTACCCTATTTAATAATAAGCGATGACGTACTAAGCGATTTTTAAATACAGTACTTACGAATATAAAATATAGACGGGACTCTTAGATTTCACTATCATATCCAATTGCCTACATCGTTAAAAGCGATGGCGCAAGAAACGGTTTCAACTGTACCTATATCCTTTATCATTTATACAGAGTGTTCTGAAACAACTGGGCTATTTACGGGTACAGGATGGATATAAAGGAGAAGGCATGTAAGTATCTGGTACTCTAAAGATGCTAACTACAGTATGGTTCCTGTGTATGGGACCTCATCAGGATTACTTGATTCAAGAACTGGAAAAAATCCAAAGAAAAGCAGCTCGATTTGTTCTGGGTGATTTCCGACAAAAGAGTAGCGTTATAAAACATTGCACACTTTGGGCTGGGAAGACTTGGGAGAAAGGAGACGAGGTACTCGACTAAGTGGTATGTTCCGAGCTGTCAGTGGAGAGATGGCGTGGAATGGCATCAGTAGACGAATAAGTTTGAGTGATGTCTTTAAAAGTAGGAAAAATCACAATATGAAGATAAAGTTGGAATTCAAGTACAAATTGGGGGAAATATTCGTTTATAGGAAGGGGAGTTAGGGATTGGAATAATTTACCAAGGGAGATGTTCAATGAATTTCCAATTTCTTTGCAATCGTTTAAGAAAAGGTTAGGAAAACAACAGATGGGGAATCTGCCGCCTGGGCGACTGCCCTAAATGCAGATCAGTAGTGACAGAGCGAGTGAACCTGGTATACGAACGTTAAAGAGATGGTACCATACGGATAAATAATTTCAAGGGAATAAATCGATACCTCGCGTCCTTATTTTCTCGGCTACTGAATTTAGCCAACCAGAACGCTTCGCGGGCTAATTGAAAATGGTTCTTTGAGTCAGTGTTTCTAAATCTGCACATGGCGTAAGACCGGCTTGAAAGTACCAATCGAAGGAAAACATTTACCACTGGAGTGATCTGAACTCGGACCTCCGAACTGACAGGATAGCGTCGTAGCAAGTGCACTACAGTAACACTGGCTAAAACTCTGGTGTGTTTGTGTTTGATGCTTAATTATTGGCAGGGCTGTCAAACCTGTCTAAGCCACTTACAGATTCCGCAACACCGTTCCGGAAAGCCCTTTTTAATTCGCCCACGAAGCGCCCTGATTGGCTATCAGCTGATGATATGACAACGGCGCGAGATGCCGACATGTTTCTCCAAATTATTTATCAGTGTGACCAAACCTCTAACGCTCATACGAAGGCTGTTGTTCTTTTCAACCTCCGATGGGCTATAAAAATATATCTTGTGTAAAAAAATGATTTTATCACTAAATTTTAGATGTTTCATACGTACATTTCGACATAATCGCTAAAACTATTTAGATATTTGTCGTATCGTGAAACCAGCTTTCCGATGCCCTCTGCCGCCAGTGAGAAAATGAACGTCTGGACAGTCTTCTGCTCCATTAAGTCCACCAACAAGACACCTTTACGGTACCAAAGAACGGTGGCCATTGTTTTCCTGTTATTCAGAGTTAGTTTAATTATTTTTGCCTTGCTTGGGAGAAGGATACATCCGCTGCTTAGACTGTTCTTTGGCTTCCCACATATCATCGCCAGTAACGACAGACTTTAGAAACTCCTCCCTCTCATTGTGGTATTGCGTGAGAGACATTCAGGATGACGCAATTCGCTGAGTTTTGTGATCGTCGGTAAACACTGATGGGGCGCAAGGTGAACAAAGTTTCCGGTATCCTATTGTACACAGAGAAATGTCTGGGATTGCTCTAGAATATTTACTGATCGTACACCGCCATTTGTGGCGGATAAACAAATAACTTCAGCCGGCTGTCCAGACACACATTACCTCGCTGGCAGCAGACGTCATTGCAGTGGACATCGGAAAAGCTGGTGTCACGATACGACAATGCCTCAACTGTTTATAGTGGAGATGAAAAGAAACAGTCTCTAGGAATCAAACTGAAACCTTTTCTTGCTATTTTGCTTTACGTCGCACTGACACAGATAGGTTTTATGGTGACGAAGGATAGGAAAGGCCTAGGAATGGGAAGGAAGCGACCGTAGCCTTAATTAAGGTACAGCCCAAACCCTTGCCTGGTGTAAAAATGCGAAAACCACGGAAAACCGTCCTCAGGGCTGCCAACAGTGGGATTCGAACCACTATCTTCCGGATGCAAGCTCACAGCTGCGCGCTCCTAACCGCACGGCCAACTCGCCCGGTAAACTGAAACCCTCCTAGCTGTTTGTAGGGTCACTACGTGAGGAGGGTGGAACAAACAGGTGTTTTTCCGCCGTAAGACCTATTTGTGTCTTTGGGACGTCGAGGTGCTTTTGTTTAATGCGTAAGAATTTTTGAAGTGTAAAAACAAATGCTTCAGCATGGACTATCATCTGAAAATAAAAATCCACAGCCTGTTTCCAGTCATACGACCGGGTCAGGAAATAGATTGAATGAAGCCTTCATCTAGCGGCGAGGTTTGGAATTGTGCCGGCTGCCGAAGCCTGTCGCACTCCTCTGGGTCAATGATTAATGACTGACGGATGAAATGAAATGATATTGGAGTGTGTTGCTGGAATGAATGATGACAGGGAATAACGGAGTAGCCGGAGAAAAACCTGTCCCGCCCCCGCTTTGTCCGGCTCAAATCTTACGTGGAGTGACCGGGATTTGAAGCACGGAACTCAGCGGTAAGAGGCCGGCGCGCTGCCGTCTGAACCACGGGGGCACCACTATCATCTCTCCGTTAAAAAAACAGAAGGAATTATTTGAAATTACGGCTCTTTGCTTATCCCAGCGCAGTCATATCGTAGCAAGATACTTATTTCATGCAAAGGAAAGGCGAAAGTAATCCCCACATGCATTACCATCTGTAAGCTTAATCAGAAATCTAAACTTTAAACTAAGTTAACGAAATGCTAGCGGTGGGTAATGGCATGCAAATGCCTATCCTTAAGTAGATCAGGCTTTCTGTTACTCTGCGCTGAAAGCAAATCCTCATTCCCTAGACTAAATTATCCTCTTGGGCAGGCCGACGAAAAGCAAGGTAAGCATCGAACGGAGCCAGTAAGACTTGATTTTCTTGACTTTTATGCATATCATTTCGTGCTCCATTGTGCTACTTTATGATTCTTCCTTTCCGTGAAAGATTTTCCCTTGAAGTTCCTCTGATTAGCTCCGCGAGAGCAAGAAGAATAAAGAAAAATGGCTCCAGCCGGCTTTTCGTTCCACACTCATTACTAACACAGCTCAGCCAATTTGATTGAAGGCTGGAGACTCACATCAACTAAATTTACTACTCTCCTCTATAGGAATGTAGGAGGTTAGAATCTCTCATTCATATACTTATACCTAATGAACGAAGGATGTTTTCACTCTGAGATCCTAAGGTGTGACGGGAAATTGAATCTCAACACTTCTACCAAAATATATCCTTGGTTCCCGTTCATGAATATCGGTTAACTGTTAAGTGCTTGCACAGGGTGTATCCATGGTGATGTTACACGGATGATGGAGGACGGCAAGTGTATCAGCGGGAGATAAGGAACCGTATTCCGGAAACGTTCGAGTCCAATGTTATGATTACGTAGAAGACCCATTTCTTCTTCCTCCCCGCTTAAATGCAGTTGTGTACACAGTGATGCTCAGAGATGTACTACCCACGTTCCTGGAACACATCCCACTAGCCCTTCGTTAAAGAATGTAGTTCCAACATGATGAAGCCCCACCTCACTTTTGACTGAGGGTTCGTGAACACCTGGACATTCCCTGCAAAGTGAATAGGAAGAGGAGATCCTGTTTCGTGGCCCGCTCGTTCACCTGATCTTACCCGACTTGATTTCTTCTTGTGGGGCCATACGGAAAGCCTTATGTGTGAGACACCTGTAGAGACCGGAGAGGATCTCTTGACAAGTATTCTCGTTGCCTGCGACACTGTTCAAACGACACCGGCGATATTCGAACGGGTACGACAGAACTATGTGCGACAATGCCATGCCTGCATTGTTGCAGACAGACACCATTTGGAACATTTGTTGTTAATGGAGCAGCTTGTGAAATTTGTTCAGGTAAGTGTACTTAACCGGGTAGAATTTTTCGTAACTTTTGACTCGATCATTTCGGAATCCCTTATCTCAAATTGGTCCATTTGCCTCACTCCATCATCCTTGAAAGTTTGTAACGTCATCACCCTCTATATCATCGACGCCCTTAACACATGGGTGACGGGCCCCGAGAAATCTCGGTTTTATTCACGACATTGTTTTCGGTCTTCCTGTGACATCTCTTGACCATATCTTGAACTATTTCGGACGTGCACATTCAGTAGAATAAATCGTAGATGTATATCTGCCACTTTTCTTTTATTCACGGCCTCTTTTATTCTTTGATTTAGTTTCGAAACGTCGACTTTCTTTCTGCCGGTTCACTCAATGACAAGATGGAGCGCCCGCGGAATATGGTGTTAGCTGACGACGATATTTTAGAAGAATTATATGCCGATGATCATTCAAATGAAAATAGTCTAATGAATTAGTGAAAACTCAATGTGAGAGTGATAGCCGAACTGATATTCAAGCCTCTACAGGCCGTAATTTACCTAGTGTACTTATTTATTCAAGTGATTCTGACGACGACAACGATGTAAATATTAATGATGTGTTAGGAATTGACGCTGAATATGGTTTTGTAAAGGCAGATCCACTACTACTAGGGGCATTGGAGAGTACCCATTCCAACTTTAAAGATAACATATTGACTGGTTTAATATGTATTTACGTTTTTATAATCAAGTGCACCCTAGTATGCTTAGTAGAAAAAGTCCGGTCCGCAGGGTGTGTGACAAGCTAAAGCATCCGGTCAGCAATGTGTTAACAGTCGCTTACCAATGCTAAGTATTACACTGATAAACACCAATAGTGGGGGCAGCAAATGGCCCCCTCTGTTATCGTATATACTTCCTTGTTAACGACACGAAACAAGAACCGAACGTACAATGGCAAGACATTAGGAGGGGAGAAGTTTAAAAGAGCTGAAAGCTTCAAATACATCGGAAGTGTAATTGAAGAAAATAAAGGAAACAGGATGAAAATCAGAGAAAGAGGAAGGTGTGCAAATGGATTCTTTACGAGTATGGGAGGAATGATATGAAACACGGATGAACCAGAAAGATGTAAAGATATTATCTGCAATACATGTTTTGTGCCAATTTGATATATGGATCAGAAACGCGGCTGACTAAAGACAGGGATAAAAGTAGAATACCCGGCGTCTTGGATGTGCGGTTAGGGGCGTGCAGCTGTGAGCTTGCATCCGGAAGATAGTGAGTTCGAAACCCACTGTTGGCAGCCCTGAAGATGGTTTTCTGTGGTTTCCCATTTTCACACCATGCAAATGTACCTTAGTTACGGCCACGGCTGCTTCCTTCCCACTCCTAGCCCTTTCCTATCCCATGTCGGTACGACATAAAGCAAATTTTTATAAAAGTAGAATACAAGTAGTGGAAATGAAGCTTCAAAGGTGTCGAGTAGTTTCAACTAGAATGGATAGAGTAAGAAATGAGAGAGTTTTGGTAAATCATAAATGAGGTACCCCAACAGGAAAAGATAGAATAATAAAGGATGCACTGGTATGGACATGTCAAAAGAATGGGAGAAGAGAGGATACCAAGAACGATGTTAGAAATGGAGTTGAAGGGGAGAAGACCTAGAGGAAGATCGAGGTAGAGATGATTGAAAGGTGTAAAGAAGAGCATCGAGGCAAGAAGAGGGAACTGGTGGACAGTTATAGAAGAGAAGTGGTGGATGGACAGAAACCGATGAAGAGGCTTACGTTGCAAGTGGATGTAGCGTATGGTTGGAAACTGTGGATGATGATGATGATGATGATGATCTGGGAATCGAGCACGTTACATGTTCAGTTAAACGAATATTTTTAAGAGAGGGGGTTCTCAACTAAATTTCATTATCAAAATTTAGTTCTGGTATTACGTGCTGGCCACCAGTGTATGGAATTATTTTTTTAATATTAATGGGGTAAAACATATGATTTAAATTATGCTCTATAACGTGATATACACACACTGTAAAAATTATAAGAAGTTTTCAAGGATTAATATAAACTTTCTATACCTTCATCAATTTCGTCTGACTCACTAGCATTCCTTACCTATCAGCCAAGGTTTAACTGGATTAACTGCCACATATATTGCAACTAAAGTCGCAGTCCGTGGTTTCGAGGCCTTCGTCAATTCGTTCTCTTCCAGTCTTGTTCATTTATACATTTCTGAACACGCGATGATAACAGAACTACTAATTCCAACGCTATTCGCTGACTGACTGACCTAGCTACACATTCAAATACAATAGCAATAATACAACAAAGAACTGTCACGAGACGCTCTCGACTTTGCCAGCGCGCAGAATATTCTTGTACCAGCTAAACATCCTAATTCGTGAATAGCAATACAATAACGAACTGTCACCTGAGGGTCTCATTTTCGTCAACTGACGGAATATTTTCAGAGACAAATCTCACAATTGTTTAAAATAAAAGAACCAATCACATATGGGAGCTAGGAGCAAGAAATGTCACGAGTCAATGACTGACTCCCTCGTTTGGTATGCGATTTCTTAACCCATTTTCTTCTATTGGTTTAATAGAGGACAGTACAGATAAACAATAATATAACTCGCTGTTGCGCATGCAGAAACCGCTACCGGTATATGAAAATTTTATGGGATAAATACCGAACCGCAGCACATATCTCATCAAGAGCGAGAATATTTCGACACTGTCGCACAGTACTGAACCTCAAATGACCGGTCAAAGTTCTAAGCTGAAATTTCACAACGACAAAATATTTTCAGCAGTTGTAAAATAAGATGAATATGATGATGATGATGATGATGATGATGGAGATGATAATTTTCACTTAAAAGCTTCAACACTGCCTGGTTATGATGATAATAATTTTTTAAAAAATATTCCTGGCATTTTTTGAGATATCTTAGCACTATATGTTTTTAGAGTATAAGCTGGTCGCCAACTGAGAAAAGGTGTGGTTGAACAGTAGATCTTTTTTAATGATATTTATAGGGGGCGTCGTCCTAGAACTTTTTTCCCCTACTTGCATGATATGTTATGAGCCTGGGTGTATTTGGAAATTGCGGAAGTGTAAGGTATTGAATGTGCGGAAAGGAACATTAAGGACGACACAAACACCCATCCCCTGGCCAGGGATATTAATCATTTACAATTAAAAACCCCTGACCCGGCAAGTGTCAGGCTCCTCATTTTTATGTATCGTACTGAACCTCCTTTGGTCAACTCTTGCTATTTTCTAACCCCGACGATATTAGAGCATTTGAGGGCGATTTTCATTTTCACGCTCTTCGTGGCCCTTGCTTTTCTTTGGCTGATACCTTCCCTTCTTCCTCTGATTTGTGTTAATAGAGAATGGTCGCCTAGTTGTACTTCCTCTTAAACCAATAATCACCACCACAACCTAACCGTGTTTACGGTTTTCAGAGAGGTGCCGGAAATATTGCTCCGCAGAAGTAATTCTAAATACCAATAAATCTACCTCGACACGAGACTTGTGTATTTTTGCACCTTCAAATTCGACCGGACTGACCCGGAATCGAACCCACCTACTTTCCGTAAGAAGGTTATCACTGCTCAGTCTGAGCCAATCAGCCGGGCTCGTGAGCAATCCTTAGAAATTTCGAACTCCGTGAATAAACCCTGAGAGGTAAGAGTAAGTGAACTGAAGAGATGAAAGATCTATTTTTCTGGTGGGAGTACATGCGTACTCTGATCAACAAAAATATCAATGGTAAAATGTAAATATGAATCTATATAGAATTGAGAGAATTACGTATGGAATCAGAGTTTATACCTTCGGAAATAACTAACATGCCTGAAACAGAGAGTAAAATTAATTAATTCTTAATCTAGACACAAACTGGTTTGGTAAGGTATTAAGAGAGAGGGTTTATAATTTAATTTGCCTAACAGCATCAGGAATTACATTCCCATTAGCCTAGTATTTTTCTCAAAACTCTCCTTTTGGAATATGTGTTATGGAATGAAAATATTTTAAAGGTTAGTATTAGGCATTGACATGTTTACTGCAGTTTTCAGATGTACAGCTCGCAATGTACAATAATACACCAGCAGGTGTCATTGTTGTAAAGGCTGAGGATTTTCTCTCCTTTGTAAATGGTTTAACATTCCACTAAGTTAGAGTTTTTTGGCGATGATGGGATAGGAAGGAAGTAGGATTGAGAAGGCATGCTGTCAGTGATGTACTCGGTAAACAACCCATCGTCGGGAGGAGAGGAGGAAGGCATTGGAGGAAAGCGTTCCTTCCTAACAGTTACACGGCGCGTATCGTGTGCCCAGTTCGTTCTGTGTCCGACTCGTTGGCTGAATGGTCAGCGTACTGGCCTTCGGTTCTGAGGGTCCCGGGTTCGATTCCCGGCCGGGTCGGGGATTTTAACCTTCATTGGTTAATTCCAATGGCCCGGGGGCTGGGTGTTTATGCTGTCCCCAATATCCCTGCAACTCACACACCACACATAACACTATCCTCCACCACAATAACACGCAGTTACCTACACATGGCAGATGCCGCCCACCCTCATCGGAGGGTCTGCCTTACAAGGGCTGCACTAGGCTAGAAATAGCCACACGAAATTATAAATTATAGTTCGTTCTAAGTGCTAGGGAAATACTTAGTATGTGCGTATGTGAAGTAAGCTGATAACCTCTTAGACCATGGTTATTATACTCTGTTTCTCTCCAGTGCATGTATGTCAAGTATACAATTCTTCTTCCTTTATCCCTGGTCTTTCCCCAGTTTGTTGGGGTTGGTACCTGGTGTGTATATGGCCCGGTTTTACGGTCGGTTGTCCTTCCTTAAGGCAACCCTATGCACTTCTGCGGTGGTTGGGAGTGTGATGTGTTTTGTGCAAATGAAGAGAACCATATTGAGAAGTACAGGAGCACCCAGTCCCCAAGCCAGGGGAATTAACAATATGCAGTTAAAATCCTTGGTTTAGCCGGATGTTGAGCGTGGGGCCTTCTGAACGACGCTAATCATTCAGTGATAGAGCCAGATCACCAATACCACTTAAAATAAACTTCTAAAACGAAATGTATATTATAATAATGATATTGTTTTTACGTCCCACTAACTGAATTTTGACGGTTTTTGGAGATGCTGAGGTGTCAAAATTTTGTCCCGCAGGCGTTCTATTATGTGCCAGTAAATCTACAAGAAGATGACATATTTTGAAATTCATATTAATTTCACCTTAAACCACACTCCGTGGCTCAGATGAGCTGGATACGAGGTATAACCTCACCTCAAATAGGTGTGAATATGATGTTTCTCTGTTTCTCATTTTCATACCAGACTAATATTCCTCATTCTTTTATAATCCAAAATATTCGTCTGTTAGTGTGACGTACCACAAAACACGTAGCCAGTTCCCTCGTACATCAAGATCATTTGAAACCCACACAGGACGATAGCACGCTCTCAACAGCCAGGTAAAGACACCATAGAATATTAGACTCCTTGAGACTACCACAGTGTATGTAGCTGCAGCATCTGCTACGTACTCGAAGCGGAGCGACAATTTTCTATCAGACTCAAAAAGCATATTAGTTTCACTAAGAAACAAATGAAAACGTTTCTTGTGGAAACATTAACATTGTAGCTGCTGTGTTCTGGAATTTCGACTGAAAATCCAAGAAGCCATAGAAATAATGGAACTCTTCATACGTTCATACCTCTGTAAGACCCAGCAGGTGGCTGCGCGGTTTGAGTCACGCAGCTTGCATTCTGGAGATAGTGAGTTCAAACACCACTGTCGACAACAATGAGGACTTTGTTCCGTCGTTTCCCATGTTTACACCATGCTGGGGCTATACGTTTTAATGCCACGATTGCTTCCTTCCCACTCCAAGACTTTTCCTATCCCATAAGACCTATCTGTTTTCGAGCGACGCAAAGCAAATTGTAAAATACGTCTTTATAAAGTGGCAAATTTTGGGTTCTTGACCCTCTCTTACACTTAAATCACACACATTTGTTTGAGTTGTTGAGATTGTTACTGCTTTAATTGAAATCATTGCAATAAATTACAATTAATGAAAGTTAAAAGCGTTTAAATAGGTAGTTAAAGATAAGTATACAGATGAATAACATAATTATAATGGAATATTATAAATAAATAAAAAATAATAAATAAATAATTAAAAAGTGTTTTAACATCACGCTACCAAATCGAATGTTTCGGCGACCAAGGATGGGAAAAGGCTAGGACTTGGAAACAAGTGGCCATGGCCTTAATTTTTAAGGTACAGCCTGAGCACTTATCTGGTGTGAAAATGAGAAACTACAGAAAACCATTCTCAGGGCTGCCAAGCAGAGGATTGAAAGCTACCATCTATCGAATGAAAAGATCACGGTTATACTTTCATAACCGCGTGGCCAACTCTCAATAATATCTAACTTCATACTGCAGTACCTATTTTTAGTTTAAAACAAAACATATTAACTATTTATTTTGAGACGATAAGAAATGAACTGAATATTTCTATGTCACAATTTCTATTCACTAAGAACCAACTTACTAAGTTTGTATGTTACGATCTCGTACAATTTACAGGAATTTCACAAACTTAGCACATCTTGATGCTTTTCATTATGATATCACCAGTGTCCAAGAGAGAATGTGAAAACGTAGGACACCCTTAGTTAGAAAACAGCCCCGATAAATTCCCGTCTGAATATCGGACAGGAGCCATGTTGCACAAGTTCCAAAAATATCCTCGAAGCACCCGTGAGTTTGAGGAAGAATATGCAGTGCAACACATGGTGAGGTATTCGATCGTTTCAGCCTGTTAAAATTGATTTTCTCCAAAATATTAGTAAACATCAGTCGCCTTGAAGAATATATGAAACCAGCACATTAATGTACAGAGCCACTATACGGTCCAACCACTACGATGAACTTAATACTCGTATTAGGCGTCTGATGAGCGATTATATGGACAGCGAAGGAGCCTGCTGTGGCTAAACTCAATGATTCAATCTGCTTACTCAGCACGAGTGGCACGGCCATGCCTTTGTGCGGAAATCAGTGGACCGACTTTGGAATAATATCGGCGTTGATAACGCCCAGCGAATTTCTGTCAACGATCGCTGATTTCAGTGTGACTTTTGGGCTGGTTACGAAATTATAGCATTTTTATGAAACGGGAACGCCTCGAAGAAATCATACAAAGTTATCCACTCTGATAACACAAAAATTATGTATAGTGATTTTAAATTTTCTAAAGAGGAAATGAAAAAAGCTGTAAATAATTGATTGATGTCTAATATTAACTCCAGGTAATCGGCGATCATTTTCAAAGAATAATTTAATAATAGCCACCAATCAACGATCTATGCAAAAATGATTGAACTGGATGGTTATGGTAAAAGTATTGTACATCTAAATTTCTTGTGGCTTTATGAAGAGTGGAAACAATTTCCTACTGGCGTTGTGACGCAATATAGCAGCACAGACTCGGAAGGATTGTGGTAGATTTTGGATTAGAAAGCAGCACTCAGAGTGATGAGGGAGCTAATGCTGTGGGCTTGGCAGCTAGTGACTTTGACGGTAATTCGACGTGTGGCATAATGAGTCAACCAATAAGGCAATGCATTCTCACTCTGCAGTGGTTTAATGCAACTGTACGTGCTAGTTCTCTTACTGAGCAAAGAGCTCCCTTGTCTGCGGTATATAAATATACAAACATCTGCGCGCAGACTCACTAGTGGCAATAACTATCAGACAAGCATTAGTAGTCTCAATAGTGTGAATACATTTGATTAGTAGTTTTGCGTAAAGTGGTTGAATTTACATACACCCCACGCCTCGCCACTGTCAGTATCTCGCATTACATGTGTTGTCCGGCTCCATCACAGGAGTCCTGGGTTCGATTTCCGGCAGGATCGGGAATGTGGACCATCATTGGTTAGTTTCGGTGTCACGGGAGCTGGGTGTATGTGTCGTCTCAATCATCATTTCATCCTCATCACGACGCGCAGGTTGCCTGCGGGTGTCATATCAAAAGACTTGCACCTGGCGAGCCAAACATGTCCTCGGACACTCTCGGCACTAAAAGCCATACGCCCTTTCATTTCATCACATATGCTTGTGATGTAGATATTTGTTTGTTCATTTTACTGTATGTACAATGGAAGTTCCTCACTTTAACTTTGACATTATGATGGATTCACGTGAACTCCAACACGCATGAAGTTATTACCTCAGTCCTGTCCGTCAGGTTTATTTAATAATAGCCTCAGTGGATTCCTGAAATGAAAATATCAAGTCGTTTCAAATATGTCGATTCTAATGCTGGCATTTCTATATTTAACCGTACGCGCTCGGTTATTCACTACGCTGTCCTCACTCTGTGAGTCATGTGAGTGTAGGAGTAACGTGCATATCTCTTACTTGGAGGCTCGGGGTTCGATTCCCGATCAGGTCAGGGACCTTTACCTAGATTAGAGAGTTGGTTCGAGGTCCACTCAGTCTACACTATTACAAATCAGGAGCTATCTGACGGTAAAATAGCGGCCCTCAAGAATAACGGCCGAAAAGACTCGTCATTCTAAACATACGACACATCGTAATCTCCAGGCCTTCTGGCTGTGCAGTGGTCGCTTGGTAGACCATGGTCCTTCAGGGTTGCTGCGCCATGAAATTTGGTTTGGTTTTACTAGGACATAATATTTCAATGGAAACTGTTACGAATTATGTTAAGCATATTAGCCTACTCTATGACCGATAGTCACATACTCGTGACCCAATTTAATGTGCCATACAATATTTTTTACAAGAATCAAACATGGCCTCCTGATATTGACTTAAGTATTTGCAAAAATAAGAGTGGCAACAGTTAAGGAACATTTTATACAATGGTGCCATTCTACTCCCTGATTGTTCAACCGATTTTCCAAAGAAGAAATAAAATTACTTGCAGTAAAATAAATGGAAAGAAATGGAAACCAAGTAATACACTTCATAAGATATGTGTATGGCGTTCTTTTTGGCATACTCACAAAAATAAACGGAACGTATGCTTCACAAACTTGAGATCTCAAAGAAAATTTTTACTCCAAACATAGCAAAGCAAAGTCAAAGTCTCCTCCGTACAGGCCATGAAGGCCCTTGGAGGAGTGGAAGGTAAAGGCTTCCACCATTGTTAACCTCGGCACGTGATGGGGGAGAGTGGTTAGCTCTACGCCCGGCCACCTTTGCCCCCAGGAAGTAACCTGGTACTCATTTTTGGTGTAGGCTGAGTGAACCTCAGGGCCATATGCACCTCCGGAAGTGGAAATCTCGTTTCTTAAATTTTACGACTTTCTGACGGGGTTTCGAACCCACGTCCTTCCGGGTGAACCGAGCACGCCTTTACCGCCTCGGCCAGGCAGCCCTTTACTCCAAACATAAGTATTACGAAATCTAAAACTATGGTATTCAGTGAGGTAAAGAATGTAGAAAAATATAAACTTCTAACACTGAAGTAGAACAGTTAAGAAAAATGTCCTCATTTCGGGACCTTAATCTCTAGCGATGGCAGAAGTAATATTAAAAAAAAAAAAATTACAAGGGAAAGAATGTGTTTGTGGCAGAAATAAGTGTATTTGTAAATATTGATCTAAATCTTAGTTTTCCAAAAATGTATGAAAATCTATATTTGAAACAGTTTTACATATTTGATGAAGTTGAATTATTTTAAAGCAGAAAGGAAACAGAATGAATGTCTTTGAGTTGTAGATGTGGCGAAGATGGATTACCTGTTTTCTACGGAATCTCACATCAGACGAACAATTTTTTTTAAATTTCAACATTCCCATGTGCCTTAGCAGGGATTTCAATCGCGCCGCTTTAGTGAAAAGCCAGTGACACTCCGCTAGTTTGTACCTGGAAGCCCACTCAAATTATATTTGTTTAAATTAAGTCAGTTAGTAAATAACCCCTTAATTTCTGATTAGTATTCTGTTTAAGACTTGTCCGGCTCTTTGGATGAATGGTCAGCGTTCTGTCCTTTGGAACAGAGCACCCCGAGTTCAATTCCCCGTCGGGCCGGGGAATTTGACTTCGGCTAGTTAATTCCACAGGCTCACGGACTGGGTGTTTGTGTTCATCTTAATACGCTTATCCTCACCTACGTCGTGAGTATATTCCTCCACATAGGATTATATCACGCAGAGTATATGGCCATAAATCTGGACGAAATCCACGTAAATTGCGAAGTAGACTCAAGAATCATTCCAAAATTAGGCAAACAAATGAACCCCTTGCCATTAGAGTGCTGATGACCGTGGCTTAGAAAGTGACTGCTGCTCAGCCCGAATGTCTGCCGATTACGGTGGGACACGTGGTGAACGTCACGAATCCTCTATCGTCTTTCGTGGCTTTCTAGACTCGGACCGGTAGCTCACCGTCAGATAGCACCTCACTTGTTCTCATGTAAATTGAGTGGACTTCGAACTAGCTCTCATATCAACGTAGGAATCCTTGATCTGATAAATAAATTGAACCTTGAGCTTCCGGTTAAGAGACAGACATGTTACCTCTAGACCGTGGGGCTGTAGTCAACAACGCGTAATTGTGAACAATTACCTGATGTCAAGTCCCGCTCAATGGCTAAATGGTTAGGGTGCTGGCCTTTGGTCTCAGGAGACCCGGGTTCAATTCCAGGAAGGGTCGGGAATTTTCAACATAATTGGTTAATTCCGCTGGCACGGGGGATTGATGTGTCATCTTCATCATCATTTCATCCTCATCACGACCTGCAGGTCGCTTAAGGGGATCAAATCGATAGACCTGCATCTGGCGAGCCGAAGATGTCTTTGGACCCGACACTAAAACTCATACGCCATTTCATTCTTTTACATGATATCAAGGCTATAGTCCGCTTCCCAAGCCCCAGTTATTCCAATTGCATACCCATATTTAAAGACTATACTTTAATGCTGTAATACGGTAACAGTTTTCAGACCCACAGTAAGTAATCGGGAGGAATCTTGATTAACACAGATGAGCGAGCTACAAATCCTAGTGGATCGTAGTCTCCTCTAAAAATCACATGTTGTCATAAAAGGCAACCGGTCTTAAACTTACATCGGTAACCAATTAAAATGAACCACAATGTCTCCTGTGACTCCAGAAAGAACAGGTATGAAGTAAAGAAGGTAAGGTTGCGCTGGTGCACGTGTTCGACTCCCAACTTGAGTATCCGGGTTCGAATCTCAGTCTCTACAAGTGAGTTTTGCTCTAAGATTGGCAGCAGGCAGGACATTCGTTATAAATCCTCGACTAGACCGAAATTTGAGGCTGAATACTACGAAAAATACCACAGAAACATGGTAAAGTGATGTTTAAATAAATAAATCACTGTAAGTATACGAGGTGCATGATCACTCTGCCCGTAGTCATTTTATATGAAAATTACCTTCTTAGTTATACAGTGATAAAATTTGCCGAACGCAGAATACGTACATTAAATACTGGAGGATGTTAAAGTATATTCGCGGACAGTATATCAATGAATACGTCTCGGTTCATGTTGATCGAAAGCGTTCCATTTCCCTCCTCGACGAATCTATGAATACAGAATGTAGCATTATTGTTGTCATCGCGAGCAAGGACTCAGCAACCCGTCGCTGTTTTGAATTACTAACCCACACCTGGGGAGCTCTATTCAAGTTGGTAAAGGAGCTTATCGGGCGCTGAGGTGTACGGTCGCCCCTGGACGGTAGATCTTATGTATACTACAAAACATTCATACGCATTGTATTGTTACGTATCACTTAACGTAATTTGAGCCCGAACTGCTATGATGGGGTCAAGGCAGACCCTCCTCGAGATATTTTCCTTGTTTGCCGGTAGGCTGTTCTGTCTGTCTCGTGCCTTCATCCATTCTTAGTGCTGACCCTGGCCTTGGAGGGTGTACTGTAGCTCCTTCAAACTCATGTGTACTGCGCGAGCTGGCCGTTCGGTTAGGGCCACGCAGCCGGGAGCTTGCTTCCGGGAGATAGTGGGTTCGAACCCCACTGTCGGCAGCCCAGAAGATGGGTTTCCCGTGGTTTCCCATTTTCACGCCAGGCGAATGCTGGGACTATACCTTAATGGCCAGCTTCATTCCCACTCCTAGGCCTTTCCTATCCCATCGTCGTCATAAGACCTGTGTCGGTGCGACGTAAATCTAATTGTAAAAATCGTGTGTGTTACGTGGTTTAATAAATTCCTACGTAAGTTCCTGCTGTAAATCAGTCGTAGGGCGCCGGCCTTCGATTCCAAGATCATGGATTTGAACTCGGTAGAGGTAATCGCATTTTTGAAGCCGTAAGGAAATGCTCATAAGGCACTCCCAGCAAATAAAAGACACAATAAAATTAATTGAAACTTAACGAACAGTCCAGTTCCTTGGCTGAATGTTTAGTGCTGTTGCTTTCGACTCATTGGGCCTCGGTTCGATTCCCGGCCAGATAGGGTTTTTAACCACGTTTTGTTAAATCCTCCTGCTCCAGGGCTGAGGGCTGATGATCGTCTTAATGTACACCTTCATTTTCGTACATGCCACACTACCAACAAACAAAAAAACAATTAATATTGCATACATCTCTCCAAATATGATTGACGTCGGGAAGGGCATCTGGCTGTAAAACCGGGCTTAATCCATATTACAGCCTACTTCCCAGAAACTCAGAAAAATGCCAATGAAAGTTTTTTTTTCTATTTGCTTTACGTCGCACCGACACACATAGGTCTTACGGCGACGATGGGACAGGAAAGACCTAGGAATAGGAAGGAAGTGGCCGTGGCCTTAATTAAGGTTCAGCCCCAGAATTTACCTTGTGTGAAAATGGGAAACCACGGAAATCCATCTTCAGGGATGCAGACAGTGGGATTCGAACCAAGGAAAGTTAAATGCAACAGATTGCCGAAGATATATTTCTCTGCCTTCTAGTAGGGTTAAACCGAACGTGTAAATTAACACGCTGGTCTCCTAAGCGTGATATCGAAAAAGGTGTTCACAGCAGCTGAGGCCATACGTGTTCCTCACAATATTATGTCCACCTCCACGGCTAAATGATTAGCATACTCTCCTTTAGTTCAAGTTTTCCCGGGATTGATTTCCAGCCGGGTCGGAGAATTTAATTTTCATTGGTTAATTCCTATGGCTTGGGGCTGGGTATTTGTGCCATCATTAAAATTCAATTTAGGTGGCACTGCATCCTAACAGACGCGCAGTTTGCCTATATACTGTATAGGGACAAATTGAAAGACCTGCAGGAGGCCTTTACCGAGGTTACGCGCCATTATTATTATTATTATTATTATTATTATTATTATTATTATTATTATTCCTACATGCACGACGAATAACAAACTTTGTCAGTTTAATACAACATAACATTCTGGACAACCATAATAGTGGATCAGTGCTTACAATTTCTAAATCAACATACCTTTACTCACGTACGTTTACAGTACTACAATAATAATAATAATAATAATAATAATAATAATAAACAAAAGCACAGTTGGTTGATTTATACCACAACCTTCACTCAGTCAGTGAATCCCATTAATAATAACCATCAGACGACGTTACAGGAGAAGTTGTTGTGGTTTTTTGAGTTGGTGAAATCAGAGAGCCAAGGGGCTGCGTGGCCAAGACGGTAAAGGCGTGCTTGGTTAACCCGGTAAGATGTGGGTTCGATTTCCCGTCAGAAAGTCCAAACTTTTAAGGAACGAGATATTCACCTCCGGAGATGCACATCACCCTGAGGATTACCCAGCCTACACCAAAAAAGAGTATCAGGTTAATTCCTGGGAACAAAGGCGGCCGAGCGTAGAGCTAACCACTCGATCCTTCCAAGGGCCTAGGTTAAGTTGAGGGGAATCCTTTATTTTTTAAATATTTGTTACCAGTTGTTTTACATCGCACCGACACAGATAGGTCTTATGGCGACGATGGGATAGGAAAAGGAAGGAAGCGGCCGTGGCCTTAAGTAAGGTACAGCCCCAGCATTTGTCTGGTGTGAAAATGGGAAACCACGGAAAACCATCTTCAGGGCTGCCCACAGTGGGGTTCGAACCTACTATCTCTCGACTACTGGACACTTGTCTCACGAGACTGCAGCTATCAAGCTCGATATGGGAAGCCTTTACCTTCCACGCCTCCAAGGTCCTTGGCCTGTACGGAGATTAATGTACTTTCCCTTCACTTTTAGTATACGATATGTGCAAGACGTAGGTTATAAGATCCACACTGTAATTTGTTTCCTAGTGTGACCTCGCTTATAGGCGAGTTATATAGAAACATTCAACTTTTACAGCAAAGTTTTAAAATTCTACTGATTCAATTTGCGGGAAAACAGGGTAATCATATCGCAAGTCGAGAATGTAATGTTACCGAGTTTAATGTACGCTTCTTAATGACTCTTGAAAACAGTAACAAATCAAGAAAAGTGTTCCGTGGGCCAATAAGTGGAAAGTTTCCTTAGGTCGAAACTGAACTACTTAAGTACTTGAAATGTTTACGTGATGATTGATGGTGTTCTTTATACGAAATGCTACCATTTACAGCACATGAAACAGAGAAAAAACAGGTTATTAGGCATTCTGAATAAAAACTGGGCCATAGATGGATAGACATGTTCATTAAGAGGAAGCGGAAACTGCAAAGGTTTGTGTATTCGGTTACGATTGGAATCCTAAAAGTTTTCATACTTTTATTTTTAATAACATATTATAAATATAATAAATATAATAAAATACAATGTAATTGTGAACTTTTATTACTTTTAAAAAGTGTTCTATTTGCCTGATTGAGTAGCAGGTATTTGAAGGTGCTAAAGTCCCGTGAAGGTAGATTTACCGCAACGTAAAAGAACTCATGCGGAATAAAATTCCGCCAACTCAGAGTCTCAGAAAAATACAGCAATTTAGTTTGTGGGACATAAAAATAATGATTTATAATTATTAATAATGTTATTTATTTTACAACCCACTTCTACGGTTGGAATTTTATCAGACAGGAATTATTTTATGTACCGGTAAATCTACCGCCACGGGCCTTCCGAATTTGGGCACCTTCACAATTACCACCGGATAAAACATGCCAACTCGGGCTCAGAAAATCAACGCCTTAACTGTCTGAGCCTCTCAGTCGGGCTATTATTATTATTATTATTATTATTATCATTATTATTATTATTATTATTATTATTAAGATCAATTTATTAACTTCCCGAATATACTTCGCTCCTAGATTTTAAGGTCGAATTTTCGGAAAAGTAATGCAAGTTACACGATAGTCAATAAAGTCTGAACATCGCCAAGCACGCCATTCGGAATCTAACCCGATAGCTTGGAATAGGACACCAACTACCTGGGAGCCCTATCGGGTTATCTTGAGCATGCACTTAGCGTTTCCACTAGAAAGTAAACAAGGAGTCATTGTGTGCTCACTAATGCAGTCCGTTTTTTTTTTTTTTTTTACGAATTTATCTAAAAGAACAGGTCACTCGTTATAAGATTACAGTTGATGAGAGCAGTTCTCGAAGAATGTTTTAACTAGCTTCAAACATGTCTGATTTATTAGTTATATATAAAGCCCGGATTTTCATGCGGTAATAGGTTAGATTGCAAACTAATTTGGTTAGTAGGAAATGTCGGACACCCGCTCTTCCACAAAGTAGCAAGAGTAACATAAATTATAGGGGTTACGATGGGCCGTACCTCTATTGTTTATGCAAACCACATAGCATATATCGTTCTGAAGGTAGACTATACTTGTTACTCGCTTCAGTAAGTTTGCATTCTAACCTATTAATCCATAAAATTCCGGGCTCTAGTTATATATAACATATATTTTTAAGAAATGTCGATGTAGAATATTTTGTCAATTTATGCTAACAGAATTGCTATTTCCTATGGTCACGATTTTCCTCTACAAAACGTGAAAGATGAAAGTGTAATACCGTCCAAGAAAGTAATATAAAATTTAGTTATTTTTTCTTAATTCGGACTAAATTTCCAGCATCTTACCCCTCCAAATCGACAAGATCCACCCAATCAATACCGAAGGAAACTTCATTACATTACAATAAGAGTAGATAGCCAGAAGGTTGAGTAAATTGTGAAAATATCTTGACATATTTTTCATATCTAAGAAGGGTGTTTCACATTAGGATTTCTGGGTAACTTCGAAGATCTGGATAACTATGAAATTACAGAATATCTAGCTCACACTGTGGATCATTAGAAGAGTGTCCACGTTGATCACGGGTTCAAACGCAGCAGAAGTAATAAAACGGCCGAAGGGAAGAATAATGCATACTCAACACTCCACGTTGTAAAGGACTCTGGTGATAGGTTTATATATTTTTACAATTTGCTTTACGTCGCACCGACACATATAGGTCTTTTGACGACGATGGATGGGAAACGTGTAGGACTGGGAAGGAAGCGGCTGTGGCATTAATGAAGGTGCAGCCCTAGCATTTGCCTGATGTGAAAATGATAAACCACGGAAATGCAATTTCAGGGTTGCCAACAGAGGGATTCTAACCGACTAACTCTCGAATGCAAACTCACAGCTGTACGATCCTAACCGTACGGCCAACTCACTCAGCGACACGTTTAGTGTTTATCTAACAAAATGAGCGATAACTCAGCAATAAGTCACCCAAGGAGAGTTGTGGTTCCCCGTCGTCTGGTGGTGGAAGAAAATGGACATTCGAAACTGACTTAGGCAGTCCAAATGGATGGAAATACGAAGCCAGAAACATGTTCGTGAAGCACACATTATTATTATTATTATTATTATTATTATTATTATTATTATTATTATTATTATTTCTGTATTATTATTATTATTATTATTATTATTATTATTATTATTATTATTATTATTATTATTATTATTATTATTATTATTATTATTTCTGAATATCTCCTCGAAATATTCGTAAATATTTTTTTCCGAAATTTGTGCTAAATTTTATCATTAAAGAACCTACAAAATAATGAAGAAGAGAACAACAGTGCATGTGGATTACCTTATGTGAAATGAATTCATTTTGAAGTGCGCTTCAAAGTAGATAAAAGGAATTTGTGTGATTATAAAGTACAGAAGCCCCTATATGTCACATAGATAAATCTTGGGCACGTCCTACACTGCATTTCGCGTGTCAAGTTTATACTGATATTGCTCTACAACTTTCATGAAGGACCAACCATCTGTATCCATCTTACACCGCAGGAGGCAGGAAGTTTGTTTAACTAATCTGGATGAACGATTTAAACTACTGTAGATACCATCACCGAGAGTCACGCAGTGAAATAACAATATAACTGGTACTTTTACTGATAAAACTGCACCAGTTAATAAGATATTTGTTACGTCTACTTGTCCTACTTTCTCTGTTTATGTAAAGTTAACTTACCAGGCACTGTCATGTATATAAATAAAGTTGTAGGGGGTCCACTGTCTGCAGTTTCATTTGTTTTGCCAATTTTGTAGATATCTCTCCGTTTAGGCCAACTCAAGACCGAATCGGTGTTTTTTATTGTCTGTTCCACCATCACGGCGAAATGGCTGGGTAGATCTCGACCAAACGTCATATTTAGTGTATACTCATCCCGGAGAAGGTTTCGATATGCATATCATTTTAAAGATAAATGTATCCCCGTAAAAGGAATTCATCTCCATTTCGACCCCCCTACCAAGTTGATTCCCGCCCCCAAATGCGTGTTCCTTTATTTTTAAAGGAGATTCCAAATACCAGTTTTCACATTTGTAACATCCTTACACTTTTTGGTAAATATGCATACGTTCTCATTAAAATGAGCCAACGGCCGCAGCCGTGTTGAAACACCAGTTCTCGTGAGGTCTCCGAAGTTAAGCAACATTGGGAGATTTGGATGGGTTGCCACGCGCTGTTTTGTAAGGGAATGGAGGAGCGGAAAGGAACTGGCCAACCTACCGCACGATAACTCCGGCTCATGCGCACCTCAGCGCAGGTTCGGATCTTCCTTCGGGCAGAATACGCCCTTACCTAACTCATACAAATAATTCAACTAATTTTTTCGATTCCTTCACCCCCTTCCCAGTTAAGGTTTTTTTTTTCGAAAACTAATGAATACGTGCTTCTTTACTTTTAAAGGAGATTCCAAATACCAATTTTCACGTCTGCAACATGTTTAGTTTTTGATACATACTGTAGATAAGCCACTTTTCAAAATACAGCCCCTTTTTAAGTTCCCCTTGAGTGGATTTTCCGCAGAAAATATTTATGTTTCATTAATTTTACAGAAAATTCCAAATAGCAGTTTTCCTCTTCTTTTCCTTCTTCTTCTTCATCTGTTTATCCTCCAGGGTCGGTTTTTACCTCGGACTCAGCGAGGGATCCCACCTCTACCGCCTCAAGGGCAGTGCCCTGGAGCTTCAGACTTTGGGTCGGGGAAACAACTCGGGAGAATGATCAGTACCTAGCCCAGGCGGCCTCACCTGCTATTCTGAACAGGGGCCTTGTGGAGGGGTGGGAAGATTGGATGGGACACGCAAGGAACAGGGAAGTAAGCGGCCGTGGCTTTCAGTTAGGTTACATCCCAACATTTGCCTGGAGGAGAAGTGGGAAACCACGGAAAACCAGTTCAAGGATGGCTGAGGTTGGAATCGAACACGCCTCTACTCAGTTGACCTCCCGAGGCAGAGTGGACCCCATTCCAGCCCTCTTACCACTTTTCAAATATCGTGGCAGAGCCGGAAATCGAACCCGGACCTCCGGGGGTGGCAGCTTATCACACTAACCACTACATCACAGAGGTGGGCAATACCAGTTTTCAAATATGTAATAGGTTACGTGTCTGAGATAATTTGCAGATATAGTCTTTTTAAAATTTCATCCCATTTGTCACTCCCGTTCACCCCCTATTCATCGGATTATACAAAAACACAAAAATACGTGTTCTTTATTTTGAAAGGAGATTCCAAATACAAATTTTCATATCTGTAAAATCTTCAGTTATGGAGATATAAGTATCCTCATGAAAAAAATACAGCTCCTTTTTCACTCCACCCCCCGCCCATTAAGTTAATTTCCCCCACCTAAAATGCGTGTTCTTTTATTTTTAAAGGAGATTCCAAATACCAATTTCCATGTCTGTAACCTTCAGTTCTGAGATATACGTTCCTCCAGAGAAATAATTCAATTTTTCACTTTCACACTCCCCACTCAAGTGAATTTCCGAAAACAAACAGTACCCGTTTCTTTAATGGACCTTCCAAATACCAATTATCACGACTGTAACTTCTTCAATTTTTGAGATATACGTATACTCGTAAAAGGAATTCATCTCCATTTTCATCCCCCCTACCAAGTTGATTTCCCCCGCCCCCCGAAATAAGTGTTTATTTTTAAAAGGAGATTCCATATACCAGTTTTCACGTTTGTAATATGTTTAAATATTTTGGTATATATATTCTCATACAAATAATTCAAGTAATTTTTCAATTATTTCTCCCCCACACGCGTTAAGGGTTTTTCTCCGAAAACAAAAGAATACGTGTTTCATTATTTTAAAGGAGATTCCAATGACCAATTTTCACGTCTGCAACATGTTAAGTTTTTAATAATAATAATAATAATAATAATAATAATAATAATAATAATAATAATAATAATAATAATATTTGTTGTACGTCCCACTAACTACTTTTACGGTCTTCGGAGACGTCGAAGTGCCGGAATTTAGTCCCGCAGGAGTTCTTTTACGTGCCAGTAAATCTACCGGCACGAGGCTGTCGTATTTGAGCACCTTCAAATACCACCGGACTGAGCCAGGATCGAACCTGCCAAGTTGGGGTTGGAAGGTTAGCGCCTTAACCGTCTGAGCCACTGAGATATACCGTAGATATACTAATCTTAAAAATTCTTCCCCCTTTTTCAGTACCCCTTAAGTGGATTTCCGAAAAATATTTATATTCCTTTGCTTTTACAGGCAACTCCTAATACCAGTTTTTAAATCTCTGATATGTTACGTGTCCGGGATAATTTGCAGTTATAATATTTTTAAAAATTCACCCCGTTTGCCACTACTGTTCACCCCCTATTCATCGGATTATCCAAAAACACAAAAATACGTGTTTCTTCATTTTCAATGGGGATTCCAAATATCAATTTTCATGTCTGTAACATCTTCAGTTTTTGAGATAAATGTCCCTTCATAAAAGGTGTTCAACACATTTTCTCCCCTTTTTTCTCCCCCCTTAATGGGATATTCCGAAAACAAATAATACGTGTTTCTTTATTTTTAAAGTAGATTCCCATTACCAATGTTTACGTCTGTAAACTTCTAGGTTTATGAGAGATATATATCCTCATTTTAAAAATTCACCCCTCTTTTCACCCCCTTAGCGGTGGAATATCCAAAAACTCTTCCTTAGTGAGCACCTGCATGTTAAAATGAATGTATCCCCAAAAATGCATTTCTTTATGTCCAGTAGTTTTGGCTCGGAGATCAGCCAGTCAGTCAGTCAGTCAGTCAGTCAGTCAGTCAGTCAGTCCATGTTATTTTATATTTACTTATTTACCCTAGTGCCATGGGTGACCTGTGCTACTGGATGTGGGATGATGATGATAATGAGGTTTGGAGGGGGTGAAACCAAGTGTCAGCACATAGCTTACTCTTGGCGAATAACAAGTTGGCTCCCCAAGGCTTAGTGTCTTCATCAGACAGACGAATGGCCATTAACAACGTGTGTACGTCGCCGGTATGGCACTCTCATGGTGGCCAATATCCGTTTGCAGGCACCTTTTAGATGTTCTAGTGCAAGAAACGTAGAAAGATTCTCCCTCCTGTTCCTCACACTTTATCAAAGACGCCACCAGAAAAATGTATACACTCTTTACGGAACAAAAACTATTTATTGTAAGTTTTCTTACATTTAAATTTTAATTACACATGTAGTACTGTCTTCAGTTAAACATATGGTTACATGAGATGTTCAGAAATGTTCACCGTTGGCTGCCAGATAAATAGCAGAACGACGAGCGGTCGCTGCAGCTACGTCCGTCAATGTTTGAATGGGAATCTCTGCACATGCCGCTGTAATCTTCTGGCGAAGGACCTCCAGCGTGCGTGGCATACGTTGATAGACTTGATTTTTCACAGTTCCCCACAAGTAAAAGTCCATAGGGGTAAGATCTGGCGACCGTGGGGTGAACTCAATGGGCCCTCGTCGTCTAATCCAATGTCCCGGCAGATTGTCATCCAGGAAAGCTATTACTGCTACATGGTAGTGTGGTGGCGCCCCGTCCTGTTGGTAAAAGACTTCATCATTGGCTCTATAACGAACACGTACAGCTGATAAAATTAATGTGCGTAACATTTCCAAGTACAGTGACAGTACCATCGAAGTAAAATGGTCCTAGTAACCCCTCGACGACAGTCCACACTAGACATTAACCCCTGGTAGATTGACCGCCTTGTCCACATGAACATGCGGATTTTCGGAAGCCCAGTAGACACAGTTCCATTAAGTTTAAACCGGGCTTCATCAGAACACACTAACTTCGTCAGAAATTGTTCATCTTGGGTTACCATTTGCTGATACCATTCGCAAAATTGCATTCGACGATCGAGATCGTCCTCATTAAGCACATGCAGTAATAGTGGGATGAAAAATTTCCACTTAGCTGTTTTCAAAATTCGCCGTACACTTGTACTGCTAATCCCCACTAACCGTGCAGATTGCGTAGCAGACTTCTGTGGAGAATTAGCAAAACTTTCCAACACGTGAGCCGACGAAGCAGGACTGGTAGCTTTGCGCGTTCTTCCCGATCTTCCTTTGTGAATATCACAAATCGTTCCATGCGTCTCAAACTTCCCAGTAATTCGTTTAATTGTTAGGCGTGTTGGGGGTTCTGTTTCAAACTCCCTCCTCCACTGACGTTGCACTTCACCGGCATTATCAAACCTAATAAACCACTTCAGAATGTACTTTCGTTGCTCGAACGTCAAGCGTCCTCCAGCCATTTTGTTTCCCCACTATCGTGATGAATGTACCGACATCTGTAGAGCGAAAAGCCATACTACAACATTTAAAGACAATGATAACAGTTAACGATGTCCATATCCCAATATCGTCTACTAAGAGTGCGTACGTTTTTCCGGCGGACACCTCTGAATTTGTTGTTTCTAACTGAGGAAAGGTTTCATATTGCGTGGGTTCAAACTCCACTGTCGACCGAGCTGGTTTCCCATCTTCACACCAGGCAAATGCTGGGGCTGTACCCCAAGGCCATGGTCGCTTCCTTCCCACTTATATCCCTTCCCTATCCCATCTTGGTCGTAAGTTAAAATCCGCAACCTGGCCGAGAATCGATTCCTGTGCCCTCCGAACAGAAAGACATTCAGCGAACAAGTCAGACAAATGGATAATATTTTCTTAAAATAAAATTGCATATTTTCAATTATTACTAGCACGCAAATCTTTCCGCCGACTTTACGGGCGCGGCACCTGTATATGCCGACGAAATGACTACTAATGCGACTGGTGCATACCACAGCAGACTGGTTGGTGAAATTCCCAAATCATATTATCACTGTAACAGTTTAAAATAACATTCAGTTTACTATGCTGATCGAGGTATTAAACCACACACAGAGGTACAGTGATGGAGAGCCGACACGTTACACCGTATGCATCAGAAGCCGAGCTAGGTTTAAGCAAAAATTAATTTCTCATTGCAGTGTTTTTAAACAAATATTTCCGTGCCTATCTGAAGAAAAAGTTGAAAATATTTCGTCGAAGTGACCGGCAGACATTTAATTTCCAGTGAATATCAGCGAGATCTCCGATACGATGGTCACGTGGTGGTAGAAAAGGTACCGAGTGTTAGACACCCGGCCAAGGTGACTCCCCAAAACTGAGTGAAGGAGGCACTGAAGAAGAACAAGGAAACCTTGAATACTACCAGATGCAGGTGATGTAATCATGATGCCACTCACAACTTTCACGGCCTTCTGAGACGCGGAGGTGCTGCAATCTTATCATGCGCGACTTTTTCTACGTTCTGGTATATCTTTCCGACACGAGCATAGCATATTTAACCCTGAAAGTAACACGTCTATAAATATCGTTTTAGTTACACCACACGTCTCGAAGACGTGCCACTCAAAGCCTATTATATAAAGTTACGTTAAAGTAACCAGACGGAATGAAAAGGAATAGAGGTGGTGGAGGGGATAACTCTCCACTCCTTATGAGTACTAGATGACATTCATTCGCACGACACGTCAGAAAATCGTATGGTGTTATTGTCAGGGTTAAGCACTGTTAAGTATGGGTTCGAACCCACCATATCCCGAACGCAACCTCGCAGCTGTGCGACCCTAACGGCACGACCAACTCACTAGGTTAAAACGAACTTGATCCCGCGAACCTTGACTCAGAATACCAGCATCATACCATCTGAACCAGTCGACCTGGCAAGCATTAAGGAATTATCATTTTGAGAAGTGTATCAGGAATGGAAAGGGTAGAAAATATAAACTGAAGATATACAGAAATAAAAGCAGATGACCAAGCCAAGTGATGGAAAAAATAATAATAATGAAAACCTACAACCTGTTTTCCAGTCAATGACCGGGTCAGGGATGGAATGAATGAAGCCCTAATCTTGAGGCGAGAATAGGAATTGTGCCGGCCGTCGAAGCCTGCCGCACTCCTCCGGGGAAATGTTTTATGACTGACAGATGAAATGAAATGATAGTGGAGAGTGTTGCTGGAATGAAAGCTGACAGCGAAAACCGGAGTACCCGGTGAAAATCCTGTCCCGCTTACGCATTGTCCAGCACAAATCTCACATGGAGTGACCGTGATTTGAACCACGGAACCCAGCGGTGAGAGACCGACGCGCTGCTGTCTCAGCCACGGAGGCTTCATGGAAAAAATTATAATGCTTTCATTAATTCGTCACTGAAGTACATTTTGGGGTTGTCGTGCAGGTGAAAGATTCCTTATCAATTGTTTACCTAGCCTTTTCTTAAATGTATTCAAAGAAGTTGGAAGTTCATCGAACATATACCTTGGTAAATTGTTCCAATTCTCTTCCTTTGACTGTATAATCGAATATTTATCCCAGGGTTTCCTGCCTACAATTTGCTTTAGATCGCACCGACAGAGATATGTCTTATGTCAACGATGGGATAGCAAAAGGCTCGGACTGGGAGAGGCGGACAACCGTGGACTCAATTAAGACACAGCTCCAGAATTTATTATACATATAGTTCTCTTGGGCCATCAAGGACCACGTTAAATCTTGTTGCATTTCCTTCATTCTTTGTGAGTGGGCCTGCTTACGCTCCTCTGTCCAAGGGGCACCGTGTCTTCTCTTCGGTTGCTCGTCTCGGTTTAGCCCGTTCGTCAATATTTTCTTGCGGAAGCGATCTCTGTTAAGGGCATCTTCACCTGAGATATGTAGTATTTGTAGATCTTCTTTGGTATTTCTAAAACAGAAAATTGTGGTTTTGGGGCTTGAATAAAAAAAGTGAAAGATTTCTTTAGTTAACTTTCCTCCGTCCATTCTTTTTAGATGACAGTAAACTCGCGCCCGTCTTTTTTCTGGTTATGTCGGGCATTTTCTCTATTTTGCTGCAGACTTCCTCGTTGGATCTCTTTTGATGGATTCCATTTTTGTACTTTGATCCCAAGATTCCTCTGACAATTTTTGGCTCTTTTATCTCCAGTTCTTCAAGGAGTCCTTTGTTGGCATTTAGAGACAGCGTTTCGGCTGCATATAGAACTACTGGCTTCAGAACTGTTTCATAGTGACGTATCTTGGTGTTTTGGCAAAGGTATTTTTTGTTGTAGATTGTGCGGGATGTTTGGTAGGCTATTTCTAGTTTGCGTACTCGCTCCTGCAGTGCTTCTTTGTCCAGTCCATTTTTCATGATGATCTCACCCAGGTATTTGAATTTGTCTACTCGGGTGATGTCCCCATATTTTGTATGGAGTTTTGGTGGGGCCCCTTTGATGTTAGTCATTACTTCTGTTTTCTCAAACGATATCTGAACATTTCAACTTGAACTCTAGCGGTTTTTCTATGTCGTTTGAGAGAACAGCAATATCATCGGCAAATGCTAAGCCGTCTGTTGTGATCCCCTTGGATTTGGTTCCTATTCTTAATGGACTGTAGTTGGTTTCCTGTAATCTCACCCGCCAGGTTCTGATGATCTCTTCAAGAACGCAGTTGAAGAATGTCGGACTCCTGTTTTGATGTCAAAGGAATGCGAGAGACATCCGTGGAACTTCACCTTGGATTTGGTATCGGTCAGGGTGGCTCTAATTAATGCCAACAGTTTCAAATCAACTCCAAATTCATTTAATATGTTTATTATTATTATTATTATTATTATTATTATTATTATTATATGGTTTGGGAACTTGAGAGATTAATTACGAAAATACGTCAAAGATATATAATTACAATTGAAAGCAAAGTGAGTTGATGGATGGACTTCATTAAAGAAGGGGTAAGTCAACGGAACCAAACTGGATCACAGTGATGGATGAGGAATTATAGAAAGACAGAATATAATGAAGACAAATAATATATTCCCCGGTACGCGATCACATTTTATAATAAAATATTAAGGGGATGTTGCCTAGTTTTACTTCTCCTTACTACGATAATCACTACAATTACTGTCGCAGATAAATTGACCATTATAATAATGATGGTGGCGGCCGACTAACGGCTTGAGTGCAGTTAATTAGAAAATATTTATACTTCAGGAGAAAACAGAACCCACGAAGGTGTCCATGGCCTGAATCCTTATGAAAATTATATTCTCTATGAAATTGGGGAACTATGGCTATGATCACGGTACTAGCGATCATCTAAAACAAATTATTCTTTGCTTCGAATAAAATCCAACGTAGCAACCAATATCAGCAATCACGTGAACTGCAAGAATGCTGGTTTTTAGCTTGTATTCGGGGCAAAGGAAGCTTCTAGTTCCACAGGATTTGTCATATCGAGACCATAGCCAATGGACCTTCAGTGTTGCGTAGAATTTGAAATTCAGGGACGTGACATTTTATTTCTAAAACCCACCGAGCTATTTACCTACGTGGTTCGATCGCTTGCCGGTGATCTTACATTTGGGAGACGGTAGGTTTGAATCCTACTGCTGGCATCCATGAAGAAGGGTTTCCGTACATTCCAATGTTTACACCAGATAAATGCTTAAGTTCTACCTAAGGTCATGTCTACTAGGTTATCAAACCTATCCCTTCCCATATTCGCAATGCAAAAAGTAGTAAAAATGAAATTAAAATATCCCGCATGCATCGGTTGGAATTCGAAGCCCCCAGTTGTCTTGATGAAAAGCCAATTAATTAATTAATTAATTTCGTGTGGCTAATTCTAGCCGAGTGCAGCCCTTGTAAGGCAGACCCTCCGATGAGGGTGGGCGGCATCTGCCATTTGTAGGTAACTGCGTGTTATTGTGGTGGAGGATAGTGTTATGTGCGGTGTGCGAGTTGCAGAGATGTTGGGGACAGCACAAACACCCAGCTCCCGGGCCACTGGAAGTAACCAATTAAGGTTAAAATCCCCGACCCGGCCGGGAATCGAACCCGGCACCCTGTGAACCGAAGGCCAGTACGCTGACCATTCAGCCAACGAGTCGGACAAAAGCCAATTATTATAGCAGACGTAATCAAGTAGTTGCTCTAGGGAGCAGGCGATATTTGCTCCGCTCTGGACGGCTAGCTGCCGCATTGGAAGAGAACATTGGACAGGCGGTTTGCATACGGTGGTGGTACTTACAGTAACCGCACGGAGATAATATTACCTTTCCATATAAAAAACAAGCATAATAATCCGGAGCATGGATCATGAGGTTCAAACGGAACTCATATTATAGAGTATAAAAGGGCAAGAAAATTATTCACCGACAAAGGAAAAATACAGCAATGTGCATTATGACATGAATAATTTTTTACGTGCATATGTGCATTTATTGAAATGAAATAGAGGCTTAAACGTTATGTGGTGTGAAAATAACGTGAATCCCTACTGGTCTTCAGGACGTATTACGCCATGCACTTCCCTTACATGCTCTCTCAGTTGTTCTTGTTGTTTCGCTCTGAGTTGACGCTAGCTGGATTATACCACTCGACTATCGCATCCCTCGCTTGGAATGAAACGCACTAGTTACGTTTCCTTAATTCCCTTCCATCACTAATTCTCCAGTCTTTTCTGTTTTGCTTTTCGTGTATCGCTTCTCGATTGCCTATTGATTTACGTCTCACCAACACCGGAGACGAGACGAGACGAGACGAGACGAGACGAGATGGAGAGGGATCGACCGGGGCCGTAATTAGGGTATAGCGCCAGCATTTGTCTGGTGGGAAAATTGTTAAACTACGGGAAACTATCTTCATGGCCACCAACAATTGGGTTCGAACCCACCAACTTCTGACTACAAGCTCACAGCTACGTCACCCGAACCATGAAGCCAACTCGTTCGGTGCATAGCTTATTTTTCTGCCTTTAATATTTTTCAGCGTAAATCACACGTTTGGTCGGATATATGGCAAGACGTGCGTGTACTGTGAGTGTCGGAACGAGATACCAAGCCCGCTCATTTTATTGTTTCATCCAGCATTATCATTCTCTTGCCTCACTTACTCCCTTCACAGCGCGTACCTGAGCAAAATAAAACTTCCCCAGGCAGTAGAACTACTCATAAGGGATGACTGTTTAGCAACTCTAAGCCCTTCAGTGTCATATAAAGGTTATCGCCAGAGTGACGTCACATCACGAACGACTCCCTCATGTGCCGGCCTTCACAGCAAACAGCTGAATATAAAGTCACTCATTTTAAATTCTACGGCTCCAATGAGAGCCATCCGACCCTAGTTCGGTGTTGGTACGTAGAATGACCGAGTTGTACAAATATACAGATGAAACAGACACTTTATTTCATGCACAGGTCCCGTTATATTACTTAACATCGTTTGATTATCAACAGCTATAAAACTGTTTATTTCATCAGCCTCTACGAAACACCTAAATGATAAGAATATTTCTTCCATTACGTTTCATTGTACTTTTACACAGGGGCTTACAGTTTGTGAGACAAGTGCGGGCAGCAGTAAAAACGTTTCCAAATTAAAGGCAGTCAATTCGTATTCATTTTTATGTGAAATAAGTAAATATTATGTCTGAAACTCTTAGTGAGTTCTCATTGTCTCGATAAACAAGAATTTGTGAATTTGTTTTCTGATGGACGAACATTGTCTAATTTTGGTAAATAACTTTTGTTACAAATATAGGTTATCAACACTTAGTAAGCTATATTTCATTCCTAGAGAAGCCATTTTCAATACATAAATTCCGTTTGCTGTGCTTAGGGTGAGTTATCTACTCTTATTTTTCATTATTATAACTTCCTGCCTTCGGAGTTGTAAGGAGCCCCAATTTTCAGGGATAAATTATAATAGAAGAAAGAAAGCGAAAACCTTAGATTTATTTTCATGGGCGCATGAAATGTACTCATGATCCACATTAGGCTAATTTATTATTTGGTTTACAATCCACATTTTTTTTAGATTTCAAGATGGGTTATAAATGTGTAAATAGTGTGGGTAACTTTTGTTATGTAGGCGGCGAAGTGACTTTCTTCATCTCAAACACTGAATTGACTATAAAGACAGCAAATTATCATTACTTCAATTGTAAAATAAATAAGTATGGTATTATAAATTTATCTTAATTTACGTGCAGTAATTTTCCGTGGTTTGTTGAAGACATCGCAAGAGTTATGTTGTGATTTGTCAAAAAGGATACATTTTCTTCACTCGTATCTTGACTTCTTTCCAAGCAATTGTAGCATATTGAGTGGCAGCATGGATGTGATTTCAGTGAAGACATTTCAGCGACTCCACATGGTTTTTCTTCTTATACAAGTTTATTTTACGTCGTACCTGGTGTGAAAATGGGAAAGCACGGAAAACTATCTTCAGGGCTGTCGACAGTGCGCTTCAAAGGCACTTTCTCCCAAATATTGGATACTAAGAGGCAAAAGGCAAAGTCTTCTCCGTACAGGCCATGAAGGTGGAAGGTAAAGACTTCCACTATCCCTAACCTCGACACTTGATGGGGTAGAGTGGTTAGTTCAACGCCCGGCC
The DNA here is from genome assembly GCF_040414725.1 of Anabrus simplex. Lineage (NCBI taxonomy): Eukaryota > Metazoa > Arthropoda > Insecta > Orthoptera > Tettigoniidae > Anabrus > Anabrus simplex. The sequence goes on along the minus strand of NC_090271.1, from coordinate 76,404,409 downwards.
ACCTTTATCCCCAGGAATTAACCTGGTACTCAGTTTTGGTGTAGGCTGAGTGAACCTCAGGGCCATATGCACCTCCCGAAGTAGAAATCTTATTTCTTAAATTTTACGACTTGCTGACGGGGATTCGAACCCACGTCCTTCCGGGCGAACCGAGCACGCCTTTACCGCCTCGGCCAGGCAGCCCCTGAATTTTGGATACTGGCCGCAATTAAGCGACTGCAGCTATCGAGCTCGATCGCGCTGTCCTCAACATTGCTGTAAATCATACACAACACTACTCTCGACCACACTTACAGTTTCCTGCAAAGAACATATACTGCTCCCATGTCGGAAGACCTGTCTTGAAAGAGCTGTACCGGGACAGAAATTAGAGAACGAAAGTACATTTTAAAAATATGTTTGTTATGTTTATTTTTAATAAATTCTTAGTCATTAATATATTATTGAAAGCACGCGTACTTGTTAATGGTTAAGTGAAGATTGATAACAGCCTTCTATATAAATGGTTTCAGATGTTATAGTTTCAGTATAAGAACGTCCAACAGTGAGTAATATTTATGTATTCATGCACCTTAGATAAATTAAAAATTCTTGTACATATTTCAGAAACAATTTCGATAGTAAATTAAATAACAACTTAAATAAGAAAATTCCAGTTAATTAAGGTTTCAATTCTCCTGTCTTATTAATTTGTGTAGCATCATCTAGTTTCATCAACCATAATATATACTATAAGTTACAGTCCAATGAAACTCTATGTCTTCTTCGTGGCCAGATTAGGAACAGTGTCGTTAAGTCCGCGTCTCATTTCGAAGTCTGGTGAGCTACAAGGAAGTCCGAGGTCAAACTAATACAGGACATAAAATGAGAGAAGTTTCGGGTGACCTGTATGATCCATGATGTTGCTGGCAGCTATCTGTGCGGTAATGGAGTACGTGAGGTGTGCCACTATCGACTGTGGCAGACTTTATTGTGACATCTGTGAGCAACATTGACGATACGTGCTTGGCGTGCACGACAATACGACCGCACTGACAAAAACTGCTGCTCGGGAGATTCCAACTAAGTCTACCAATAATTTCGGCTACAGCCAACACACTGCGGTACATATCAACAGACTCAGGCTTTTGTTCATAAAAACAGAAACGCAAAATGTAACGTCGAGCGATTTGAAAATAGGCTGTGTTTAATGGGTTAAACTCACATCCATCCATAGCCATTGTTTAGGGGAAAATTAATAACAATAATAGCTCGCCTGGTGGCTGTGATCTTCAAGGCGTCAAGTCTGGTTGGGCACCAAGGTTACCGGTTCGACTTCCGTTTGTTGAAAAAATTTCACCATGAGAATAATGCTTTACATTTTTGTTTGCAGGTTGTTTTTACGTCGCACCGACACATAGGTTTATAGCGACGATGGGATAGGAAAGGGGTAGGAGTGGGAAGGAAGAGGCCGTGGCCTGAATTAAGGTATAGCCCCAGCATTTGCCTGATGTGAAAATGGGAAACCACGGAAAACCATCTTCAGGGCTTCCGACAGTGGGGTTCGAACCCCACAATACTGGAATACTGGATACTGACCGCACTTGAGCGACTGCAGCTATCGAGGTCATTTTTTAAAAATTTGTCCACCTGTTCAATATAATAAAATATTACCACTTAAAATAAAGTGGCCTGTCTAAACATTACATCTATTTAAGTACATCGTCGCTGTTCGGGCAAAAGGTCATATCTCACAATACTCTTCCTATCCATTATTTTCCTTAAGACTGGTCACGCCTCCCAGCCACATATGGATATGCAGTCCATCAGAACAATTTTCGTTGTGTTCATTCTCCTATGCTAACATTTAAAGGAAAATGAACCTGGAGTGCGGAAACAAGTCATACAATGATAGGTTCGTAGAGTGCGGCACGGTAAGGTTCATTATTCTTCCACGTAAGCATAGGAAGAAGATACCCATATGTGCCTGGGAGGCGTGCCCAGTCTTACGGAAAATAATGGATAGGGAGAGCATTGGGAGATATGACCTTTTGCCCAAACAGCAATGATATTTCGACCTTATTAAGGTCATCTACAGATCGATGAAATAAGACAGATATATGCAACAGTAGTACATGAGAACAAAACCAAGAGGAAAGGAAGTATTTAACAGTATAAGCTACAATACAAATTCAGTTTTTTTTAATATTTATCAATTTTCACTCTTCTTGTGATTAAACTATACATATTTTTAGAATTTTTTTACGTCGCACCGACACCGACAGGTTTCATGGCGACGATGGGATGGGAACGGTCTAGGAGTAGGAAGGAAGCGACCATGGCCTTAAGATACTGCCCCAGCATTTGCCTGGTGTGAAAATGAGAAGCCACAGAAAACCATCTACAGGGCTGCCGACAATGGGGTTTAAAACCACTATCTCTCGGATGCAATCTCACAGCTGCGCGCCCATAACCGCACGGACAACTCTCCCGGTGATTGCAATTAGTGCTGATTTGATTAGAAATAAATCCAGAGTTAAATAAAATGTAGTTGGCTGGAGGAGTACCGTTGAAATCATTGTGGACTGTTTGAAACAGACACATCAGATATTATCAGTCGTCTAGTCCGGCCCCGCGGTGTAGGGGTCAACGCGTTCGCCTGTCACCCGGCGGACCCGGGTTCGATTCCCGGCCGGGTTAGGTTTTTAATTGTAATGATTAATATCCCTGGCCTGGGGACTGGGTGTTTGTGACGTCCTTAATGTTCCTTTCTTCACACACAACATTCCACACTACCGCCATTCCGATTACACGCAGGTTCATACAATATGGTGCCAGTAGGGGCAAAAGATCCACATGAGCCGACGCCCCGAACAAATAGAATTTAAAAAAAATTCAGGTTCGCCTCTGTGGTGTAGTGGTTAATGTGATTATATGCCACCCCCGGAGGCCCGGGTTCGATTCTCGGCTCTGCCACGAAATTTGGAAAGGGGTACGAGGGCTGGAACGGGGTCCACTCAGATTCGGGAGGTCAACTGAGTATAGAGGTGGGTTCGATTCGCACCTCAACCATCCTGGACGTGGTTTTCCGTGGTTTCCCAATTCTCCTCCAGGCAAATACCGGGATGGTACCTAACTCAAGGCCACGGCCAATTCCTTCCCTCTTCCCTGTCTATCCCTTCCAAACTTCTCATCCCCCACCAAGGCCCCTGTTTAGCATAGCAGGTGAGGCCGCCTGGGCGAAGTACTGGTCCTTCTCGCCAGTTGTATCCTCGATGGAAAAACCCAAACCTGGCGGGTAAGCAGATTAAGAAAGAAAGAAAGAAAAGAAACAAAATTCAGTCGTATATGTCAGAACGGAGTATAATTTAAGCTCCGTATTTCTTCAATGAAGAATAAAAATGTTGTTCAGGTATCTAAAGAAAAATCGAAAATTCGAAGTGTGAGAACGAGAAAAATGTTTTTTGAAGAAACAGAGTTATAAAATTATTATTTTCGATTTTTATTCTTCATTGAAGAAATACGGTACTTAAATTACACTGTATTCTGACAGATATGACTGATAATTTTTGACATTTTCGTATTTTATTTAAGTCTGGACTTATTTTTAATCAAATCAGCACTAATTTTTATCACAGCAGGACTGAAAAATGACAAATATTTTAAACAAAATTAAATGTTTTTATGTACTGTTGAATTCTTTCTTTCTTAATAGTTTTACGTAGTTGTATGTATGTGTATATGTATGTCGTATTTCATCAAGCTGAGAATAACTTGAACATACGACAAAACACATTCTTAGATATGATTAACGTTTAGAAAGGCCATTTAATTTAAGTGGTAACATTTTACCGTATTTAACAGGTGGACAATATGTGTAAATTCTTATTATGAATTTTAAAAATATATTTAAGTCAATACGGAACCGAAGATGAAATTTATCACATGCTAGCAGGGTAGGAGAGGTTGTGGTATACAATTTCTAATCACTAGATTGCGTGAGAAAAGCCTGGATTAAATTCAAAACCTCTCCACAGTGTTCGTATGGAGTAAGGGAATATGACGCCATTGATAGTGATTCGTCTGTCGGATGGGGACGTAAAGTTTTGAGCAGACCCCTTGGTGTTATTCTACAGGAGTAGGCTACGTACCGACTTTCACCCTTTCTTTACCTCATGACCATTATCATGCCGTGTCCAAATGCGAAGGTCACCCATGGACGTCAAAGAGACCTGCACCAAACGAGCCGTCCGATAAATAAATTCCAATGAATAAATAATAATAATAATAATAATAATAATAATAATAATAATAATAATAATAATCGTATGGCCGCAGCTAGAGCTACTGTGTGCTACCATTGTGAGTAGAGATCATCTTGGCTGCCTTCGGGTCAACCCTGACGTTCCATTTTACCTCTGCCAGATGGCAGAGTAAACCATACCTCTATTTGGCAATATATTACTAAGTTTAATAAAATTTCTCGGGAAGACTCCAAATGTGTCACCACAAATCGTTTAAATGTTTAGATCGTACGATATGAGTGTCGAATGGATTTTATTCTGTCTTTCAATAATCCGAACCCTGCTGCCATGTTTGAACCCACAGTTTTGGGATACGGACGCGGACACACAAGCACTGATCCATAGTTCAAGATAGGGACAAATCAACGACAAGATTGAATGCGGGAGGTAACACAACCAGAAAAAGTGCAAGGTTGGATTCCTCATATGTAGTACAATCAAAAAAATTATAAAAATGTAGATCTCGAAATTAGTGATTTATGAGGTATCCGACTGTCGAGTACCATAAAAGGGTAAGTTATTTGCTAGAATTTAATGGTGCATTGGACTTCTTGTATGAGGGCAGACTACTTAAGGCATTGATGTGCGCAACTGCTGAAAGGATGAAACTGCACTTCGAGGAAAAATTTTGCATGCTTTTCAGATGATACGTACAGCACCAGTTATTTCTGAGTGTGTCAGTAATCTAATGCGATGATGAGGAGAAGCCTGGAGTATTGTTCATGTTGTATAATAATCAACAGAGTGCATAATTACAGGTGTTGAAAAATAAATTACAGCAAATATATGATTCCTGCATACGATACTTGACATTCTGATATATCAGAAATTACACATTTCCTGACTCCTATTCATATAAACTTTCCGTTTTCTCTATATGTGAAAAACCCAAGCCTGCGGAAGTTTATTGACATCATGGGTATTTCACAAACGCTTATTAAACAGGACGACTCACAAACGCAGGCTACTGTCATATTTAGACCCAAATGATTTCTACAACACTTGAGTGAATTATCTATTAATATAAGCTACCGTAAAATTAATGGAAATAATTATTATTCCATAAAATCATCGGCTGTGTCCTGATTAATTGATGAGAAGTAGCTGGGTGGCTCGGAGCAGTTACCTGATAATGACACACAATGTGCTTACATATGCACGGTACAAATATAGCGGTAGTTCTATATTAAAGTTACGTTATACCAATGAGGTTTGGACAACATGAAGAGAATTTCACGCTCTACAGACCTATTATACCAACACGTGTTGTCGAGTAGAATACATCACACCTGTATTCTGTTTACGATTACACTTAATCAGTAAATAAATTATTTGAGCTAAAAGTCTCCATAGAGCATGCCAGGATGAATGCATCAGTCCTAGGTATATACGCGCAGTTCCAAGGTGTAGCTTCGCGGGATGACTTCTCTTGAGGGTAGCCATCTGCAAGCGCGAGAGATTTCTCTGTTTGGATAGGACAGCCCTTGTCCACGCTGTGTACATCATGATAGGTGGAAGGTGGAAAGTGAACGATGCTGTCCAGAAACCATTATCAAATATCCAATATCTACTGTCTGTCTACGTATCTATCTGCCGTGGAATTGTAGTCAGTGAATAGCATCATTTATAAAGTGTCCGTTCCCATGGCTAAATGGTTAGCGTTCTGGCCTTTGGTCCAGAGGGTCACGGGTTCGATTCCCGACCGGGTGGGGAATACTAACCTTCTTTTGTTAAATCCGTTGACTCGAGGACTGTGTGTGTGTGTGTCGTCTACACTAGAATTCATCATATGTAGGGCCCCATTCTTATAGACGTGCAGGTCGCCTACATGGCGTCAGGTGCAAAGACCTGCACCAGGCCTCTTCGAAGGCCACACGCCATTATATTACTTGTCGTTTATGAATAATTACAACAATTACCAGTCACAGTTATTATTAAATATTTCACTCCATAATGCGTTTCAGAGACTTTGCTCCGTCGTCAGGTGCTGAAATGAAATGGTGATATTTGATTATTTCTCTACTTGATACACAATTGCTTTCAAAGAATAATATAGTATTTCATTACATTATGAATTTATTACATCTATGTTGGGACCACAACAAATGTAAAGTTAATATTATTTTTTTTATTCAATTTTTGTTTCATCACTGAACAGGTGTTGAGGGTCTATTACTTACATCTCTAAATTTATGGAGTTTCTAAAATATTAAGTTTTATCCCTTTCGGATGTGTGTGCTAAAATTGTGAGAGAATTCTGTTTATTTGATACTGTGTCATGCAGATGTGCAGCAACTGCTGATTTTTCATACTTATAAAGCAGAAATGCCACTAGGTGTTCCTGAAATCTGATGTCGAATCCTCTTCCAGTTTATCCAAATTTACAAGTGATTGTATGTGCACCAGTCTGTTTGACTTTGTCTAGTGTATTTATTGAGTTTGGTAAAATATGATCCAGGTTGTTTAACGTTGAGAAGCTGATGAGCATCGTACCAAATAGCCATAGCCCTCAAGAAGCAAGTGCTCCAATTATGAAATTCAATTGAACGATTCAAATTTTAATCATAGGCCTATCATTACAAATCGAGACACATTATTAGCTATGTAGGGGATAGCCACAGGCACGTCCTGACAAGATTTTGATGTGCGTCATTAACTGTGAGGAGGGTATTAAGTCTAGGGCCACACTTTCATGATTTCACGCTGCGCTACTGTGTGAAATCTCGCGTCAAAAATGCATAACACTAATTTGAACGCGACCGGCCACAAGGAGCGTCTTCAATGTCGCCTGGTCGAGATGTGCCGAGGTTTAGTTTATTTTTGTGCCTGGCCACACTTGTGGAATGAAGACGCTGCGGTATTGGGTCCGGCTCCGTGGCAAAATGATTAGCGTGCTGGCCTTTGAGCACAGGGGTCCCGGCTTCAATTCCCGGCAGGGTCTGAAATTTTAACCATCATTGGTTAATTTCGCTGGCACGGGGGCTGGGTGTGTGCGTCGTTTTCATCATCATTTCTTCTTCGTCACGACGCGCAGGTCGCCTACGGGTGTCAAATCAAAATACCTGAACCTGGCGAGCCGAGCGTGCCCTCGGACACTCCCGGCATTAAAAGCCATGCGAAATTTCATTTTTTCTGCGGTGATGTGTTCTTGTTTGCATATTGCGCATGGTCCATCTGCGTTCGTTTTGTACTTTCACTTTGCAAAATGTAATTAGAGAGTGAATTAATAATTTTGGAGGTACAAAAGTACCTGCGCTTTTCGATACAAAGGACCAAGAACACAAAAACACAAAAACCGACATATGAAGAGAGATGCGTGGTTATCAGTAACAGGCGCTGTGTTAGGAGAGACGTTGCGTTTCTTCTGCCGATAGCATTTTTCAACAAACAGAAAAGCATTATTTTCATATGACTTCACGAATATTCTATAATAGTCAAAAATGTCTCTTGGTTGTGTTTTAGTTTATTATGTAGGAGCCAAATTGTCTCTTGATGACCTTCACTTATAATAGGATGGATTCAGTATTTTCTTTGATGACGACGACGGCGACCAAGCAACGCAGCACATAACCAACAACTGTGTTATTATTTAATGGAATTCCTTCCATATGCAGAGCAATGGCGATACTTTGCTACTTTACAATATACACCACACTAATAAAATTACGCCGTACAAACACTCAAGTGTAGCCAGCTAGTTGAAAAACGCGCAGAAATCCAGCGTGACAAAACGCAAGAGAGGCATGGCACTTCGCAGGTTGTCCAGCTGCATGAAAAACACGCAGTTACGCAGCTTGAAATCACGCAAGTGTGTCCCCAGCCTTAGATACTGGCTCTTATTGCATGCAGAATGTCAGTAAACAAGGTCCTTCGATCGATGCAGAGTGGGTCGCGTGGTTTTTTTTTTTCGCGCTCAATTACGTCAGAATTACAGGAGGCCAAGTGAGCTGAAATTTTGTATGGATATTCTCATTTTTCAATAATTAAACATTTCATAATGGTGGCCATTAAAATATTGGTATTTACTGAATTTGTGCATGTCTTATCAGCCAGAATCCATTATTATGGATCATAAAATAATTCCCAGTATGTGTACTCACAATTCAGTTTTATGCAAGGAATTCATATGTAATTTAGTGACTCTAATGGTAGTTCACGAAATGGCACTTTTGTGTGTTAAAGCACTCACTATAAAGTAAACGCCAGTCGACCGCTGTTTGGTAGATTCTGGTAATTCGCATACTGGACACCAGGGCATGCAAAGATGTGTGCAACTTGAAACCACCGCCGTCTTGATCCTCTTATACTGCCACCACTATGCGAGGCGTTTTACGAATAGCCCGAATCAAAAATTCTCCGGTAGATGGCAGGCATTGGCGCACAAATCTCGTAACGCATTATTATGATGACAGCCCACAAAACAGTATGCAGTATAGTCATATGTTCACTGAATCTCGCAAATTATATCATTAATATTAAATACCGGTAAAGTATTACCTGTATGCGGTCGTAGATGGTCTCTTCATGTCACAATTTAAAGATTTTCCTGGACGTAGGCTTGGAGTGATACATCGGGCGGCAAAAAATAGTTTGTTATTTTCAACGCAATATCAGTTAATAGAGGTCTTATGAACTTGGTGAGGACAATATCACTAACAATTTGCTAATACTACGCATTCTTTGACCTTACACTCTAACAGAAGACATTCTGAAACGGAAGAAGTAGCAAGTCCTCGTAGTAGGCTCGTACGTTTGATGGACTTCCGACGGTAGGGCACAGTAACTTCAACAAACGCCTGCAGATGCTTCATCAGAACAATGTTTTAGGTATCGAAGTCCTCCTCTGTCCTAATGAATTATCAGTTCCATTTAGTGGTGTCGAAGCTCTAGGCATTGAGATGTTGCTGATTCAAATGTCACACTCCATACTCTCTTAAACAACAAGAACAAAGTACCCAAAAATTAGGATTTGATTTCCTGTTTGTAGATTGATTGGGACATTATCATTTGGATATTCGAGATTGTCCAATATGTATAAACATGCAGACGTTTGTTTTGTGATTGTCCATCGCAAATACTATCACAAGGAATCCACTATCTTTCGTGGCTTTAATCACCTTCTGAAATAGGTGAAAAGGCTACAGATACGAGAGTAAACTGAGGATATCCAACTACGTCCTTTATTAGGACCTTGCCTAGATATAACCGACAACCACTTTTATCCTCATTCAATTCTAGTGGTATTTCATGGAATCGTTTTTCTTCTGTCTGCGATCCATCTTGCCGTGATTTGTAAAAGGGCACACAACAGTTGAATATTTCTGGGGGGGGGGGGGAATCTAACGTTTCAGTTCTACAAAACATGTACCTTGCAGAAACGGAAGAAACAAGTATACATCAATATAATTTTTTAAATATCTATAAGCATAACATGAGTAATTCATTTAACAATTCTACACAAAATATCACTTATACAAATGGAAGTGAACAGGCAACTTGATTCATTGTATGAATTAACTCCGGTTTTCACATACATGCATGCATCAATAACAACTGCAACACCCATACTGGCCGCGAATATTGTGCATCTATGACTGCACACTTACGGCAACTTTAAGAAAATGGTATTCGCGCCCACCTGTGTTAAAATAGAGGAACAGAGCAGGCAGTATAAGAGGATCGAGGTATTGATATTTGAAACTCATTTAGTACCTTAAAAATCCGCAACCGTTGGCAAATACTTGGCGTAGCAGACGCTGATCTCGCAATCAGCTAATTTTTATCCTTTCATCAAGAATTAGTAAGACTGTGACCTTATCGTTCTAGGTCTCGGTGGACTGACCAATAAAATAGTAAATGAAATGAAATGGCGTATGGCTTTTAGTGCCGGGAGTGTCCGAGGACATGTTCGGCTCGCCAGGTGCAGGTCTTTTGATTTGAATCCCGTAGGCGACCTGCGCGGCGTGATGAGGATGAACTGATGATGAAGACAACACACAAAACCAGCCCCCGTGTCAGCGAAATTAACCATTGATGGTTAAAATTCCCGACCCTGCCGGGAATCGAACTCGGGACTCCTGTGACCAAAGGCCAGCATACTAACCATTTAGCCATGGAGCTGGACCAATAAAACAGTGTGCAAAGAGGAATATGGAAGTTCATTCACAGAGCTAGTACCTAAACTCATTACCAGTGACTTCGAAATGATAGCTAACACGCCAACGATGGATACATCGCCAACTATCGACCGGTCAACGACTGGCTTATCCTGCTTCTGTATAATCACAAGACAGCTGAAAACCAGAGAACCATTTTCCTTTCGCACATTCTGTGAGATTAAAATGGAAATTGTAACAGGAGACAGAAATTACAAAAATAATCAAAGTTATGATTAGAATAATGCCTTTCTACGATACGAACAAATATATATGTATATTAAATCATAAGCCTTAATTTCTATGTAAATCAGGATAACACAGTTGTAATTGTACTTAGGCTTGATGGTGAGGACTGTAATTTCATTTATAGATCGCTGCATCACAGAAACATATGTGTTATGAAGGAAAGTTTTAGATGGGAATTATAACCGACCACATGAGCATGTATTAGCTTCTTAGTCTAAATGCTAAATCTGCATATTGCCATGGAGTGTCAAGGAGTGCGTAAGTGGCTCAATGAGTCTTTATCACTAATAATACACAGTAGATGTAAAATTAATTAGGAATACCTGGAAACACTAATTTTATCACCGAGTTGTTGGTCTATTCACAATTCCAGGAACTTGAAAAGTAAACGGAGAACATAAGTAAGGAATACACCAATCTCAGTGGCGCAACCCGTTAGTCGTACTTTTTATTTCAAGAAATTGTATTCGATCCCGGCTAAGGAAAGTTCCATGTGGGGGTGTTTACCATTCTTGATACGTTTTTACAATTGGCTTTAATTTGCACCGACACAAATAGGTTTTATGGCGACGACGGAGAGGAAAGCCCTAGCAGTTGGACGGAAGCAGCCGTGGCCTTAATCAAGGTATAGCCCCAGCTAGGAGTGAAAATAGAAAACCACGGAAAACCATCTTCATGGCTGTCGACAGTGGGGATTGAAACCACCGGGCAATTTTTCCGGTAATTCTAGATACATTCTTACTATTGATACTTAACGTTGTTGTTCATGCCGATTGTTAGCTTATTATACTTATTTAAATTTCTTATATAATTAGTGTAAAATGGCCCTCTATAGTTAGTATCCAATAAATAAATAAATGAATAAATAAATAAATGCGACAACGTCTTCCACTGCTTTACCATACATCCTGGAGGGATCACAAGAGCGCTCTGTACCGGATATTTAAGATTTTGCCAAGTTTTTCCAACGGATGCACTTTATGACTCCAATCCAATATGGAGGAATGTGTTTTATCTTGCATATTCCTCTAGTGGTTGCCACTGTAGTGTCTTGTGGGGATATGAAGAGAGGTGCATTGGGACAAACACAAAGACAAGTACCCGAGTCAAAGGAATTAAAACAGAACACAGTTAAAATCCCCGATCTAGGTAGGATTCGAACCTGGGAACCTCCGGACCAAAGGCTTCAACGATGACCATTTAGCCAAAGAGCCGGACGGAATGCCACAACTCCCCAACTTTTCGTAAAACCCGCGGGACAAAATGCAGTCACCATGATGTCTCAGAAATACGCAGGTTGGAGCTTTAGAAATGACAACACTGCTGTAGAGTCGCCATGGAAAGTAACCTAATAATGTCGCTGATAGCACACGTTACCTCAGAGCATATGACCTGCCCCTTCCCACATTACGCGTGAGAGGAACAGAGCCTCGTGTTAGCTGGCGGTCTAAGGTAGGGTTGTCACGATGTTTTCGAAACAGGAGGAACGGAGTCGGATAAAGATTGAATGTGCCAGAGGTCGTAGAGAACGACAGTGTCATCAAGGTCTTCAAGAGGCTTGCGGAGAATCTGCATTGCGTTACAGAACAGTGATATGGTGGGATAAAGCCTTCAACAAGAGACGTCAAAATGTGGGAGATGTACGTCAGACAGGTCGTATTAGTGTCAGTGAAGAAGTAGTGCATACTCTTACCACGTTACTGGATACTGATCGACGCCATATGATTCGTGAGCTGGCCCCAGACACCGGATTAGTACATAAGAATATGCTCCACAAACTGAAGTAACGCGCGGGCATGAGAAAAACTGCATCACGATTGGTTCTGCGGTGATATGACGAAAATGCAGAAATGGTTACGATACGACGCTGCTCGTAACCACTTGGGGTGCTATGAGCTCGAAGGAGAGGCTTTCTTACGCCGTATCGTTATGCTGGATGACACATGGACTAAATCGTACGAGCCACAACTGAAACGCCAATCGGACCAAGAGCTTCAATACAGTCACCACGAATATCGTAATTTCGTCTGAACCCCAGAAATTTGAAGGACATGGATAATTTCGTGTACGACTGTGATTACATTATCCTAACGCATTACGTTCCTCCACAGCAGACCGTCAATGCGCAGTATTAGTGCTCAGTTTTGTAACTAGACCTGCGACCAGCTTTGATAAGGAATCGGTGACACTGTTTGCAGAACCCACTCACCTTTTGCACGACAACGCTCGGTCGCACAAAACGCAAGCTGTGGCTGATTTGTTCGGTCGATGAGGATGGGAATTGCTGTAACATGCACCATAATCCCCGAACTTAAGCTCTTGTGACTGACTTGATTCCTAGGGTAAAGGAAGCACTTCGTAGCATTCGCTTCAGAGCTGTTCCAGAGATTCGCAAGGCAGTAGACACAACAGGCGCTGCTAAAGTTATCCTACGACTTCCATGTCAGTGGCAATGGGTTGTACACAATGCCGGCGACTACTTTGAAGGAGAGAAAAACTTGGTGATATGTATCTCTTTTGTGTCAGTTGTAATTAAACAGTTGTCACTATTAAAGTTTCAACTCTAGTATATACCAATTCATAATGTTTAACCGCTGAGATGATAGAACGTTGATTTTCTGATCCCAAGTTGGTGTATTCGATCTCGACTCAGTCCTGTGGTTAAGAAAACTCGTGTCTTCATCGCGACGTGGCGCAGCTCTTACCAGGCTCACTATCCAGTGGAAGTGAATTGCATGTGCCACTTTTAACTACGCATTAACCCTCCCACCCTTCGTAAATCTCTGGCAGTACAGGAAAGTTTGAGGGCTTCCGAGGTGAGCAGCTCACAGCACTGTTACGCTACGCAGACGAACAATCCAGTGGTATTTGAAGGTGTTTAAGAACGCCAGCCTCGTATCAGTAGATCTATTGTGATATACAGGAACATCTGCGGGACAACATTCTAGCGCCTCGTCTTCTCCAAAAAAGCCGCAAAAGTATGCAGTAAGACGTAAACTCAATATCGTTATTATATCTGTTTTAGTACCACCCATATCCTATAGATAGCATAGCTGCTACAAATGTACGAAAATTAACTCATTAACGACTGCTGTAAGTAAACTGGTGAGACATGACCCTAGAACGCCCTGAGTGAGAAAAGAGCTGACCGTCAGAGAGTAGGGATGTGTCCCTGGTTCTTAGAGGCTTAACTCACGTGGCTGTCACATTACCCTCTCTTTTTTCTTTATACCATCCCTCTCGACAGTGACAATGCGCAGCACTTTGTGTAAGCCTGCCTTACCTGCTCTCCTGCGTAACAGCTAAACCCGCAATACACTGGCGGAAAAAAAATCCAAACACCATGAAATAAGAAATATAGAATACGGAAATTTTGGCACTAAATTTGTCAAGAATACATTCTTAATTGATTAAAGGTACTATACTACAGGTTAATATCCGCGCCAGAAAAGCCATCGGAAATGTGCCATGCTCGTACCGGTGTAATCGCCTGTGTCATAGAGGTGCCGGATGTCAGCTTGTGGGATGGAGTTCCATGCCTGTTGCACTTGGTCGATCATTACATGGACCGTTAATGCCGTTTGTGGATGACGCTGGAGATGTCGTCCAATGATGTCCCATACGTGCTTGAATGGGAAGAGATCGCGGGATCAAGCAGGCCAAGGCACATGTTGATACTCTTTAGAGCACGTTGGTTTACAACAGCGGCATGTTGGAAAACACCCCCGGGAATGCTGTTCATGAATGGCAGCACATCAGGTCGAACCAGCAGACAGACGTACACATCTGTAGTCAGGGTGTGTGGGATAATCACGAGAGTGCTCCTGCTGTCATAGGAAATTACACCCCAGACGAGAACTCGCGGGGTAGGTTCAGTATGCCGCGCACAGGTGGAGAGCAGGCGCTCCAAAGGCCTCCTTCTACCTAACACACGGCCATCACTGGCACCTAGACAGAACCAGCTTCCATCGGGAAACACAACGGACCTCCACTCCATCCTCCAATAAGCTCTCCTTTGACACCATTGAAGTCGCAGGTGGTGGTGGTATTTGGTAAGTGGAATGCACGCCGCAGGGTGTCTGGCTCGGAGTTCTATTTAAAGTAGTCGATTTCGAACATTTCGTTGCGTCACTGTGGTGCCAGCTGTCGCTCGAATTTCTGCTGTAGACGCAATCCGCTAAGCCGCAGCCATACGCCGAATACGGCGGTCCTCCCTCTCGGTGGTGCCACTGGAACATCCGGAGCCCGGTCTTCTTGCGAGGGTACCTTCTCGTGACCACTGCTGGCAGCACGCATGGACAGTAGATACATTATTGCCAAGTCGTTCTTCAATAGATCGGAAGGAACATCCACCTTCACGTAGCCCTATTATACGGCCTCGTTGAACCGCAGTGAGCTGTTAATACTGGCCTCTTCATCATCGTAAAGGCAGTCTTTATCCACTCACATCATTCCATTAAATCTCACAGGTAACTAACTCTCTCGCACAGTACAGCCCGTAATTAAGGGAAATTCGAATCAACGTCATATTTATACACCTAACAATGTTTCTTAACCTACCACAACCCCCTCTTGGTGTTTGGATATTTTTTCCACCAGTGCATTAAAAGAAGCGTTTTGACATATCAGGCTGGAGGGAAGAGAATTGCACGGCCATCGTACGCTGTTATCACTTTCATAAATATTTTTCTCCTTCCTTTCACTTCCGGAACACTTATTCGTTCGTTCAGACAACCATGTTCTCTTGTACGTAACTCAGAAGTGAGAGGTCTGACAACTCCGAGCAACACAAGCCGGCGAGCAAGTTTATCTCCATGGTAACCGCAGTAACACTCGTTTCCATCATGCGGAGGCTAGACGAGCGAAGCAGAGAATATCGTCTTGAAATCAACAATGAAAAGACCAAAGTGATGGTTGTAGACCGTTTTAATGACAACAGACCTGCCATAACAAGAATAGCGGATTATGAAGTTGTCAGTCGCTTTGAGTATCTAGGATCTATTGTCACAAATACTGGAAACTGTGAACCTGAGATCCGCAAGCGCATTGCAATTGCGAGAAATTCAACAGCAAAACTTACTCGCATCTGGAAGGACACCTCCATCACTTCCAAGACAAGGCTCACCCTCATGTGAACTCTGATCTTCCCTATCGCGACATATGCAACAGAAACTTGGACTATGAAGACGGCGGATCGCCGCAGGATTGATGCTCTAGAAATGTGATGCTATAGGAATACCATGGACAGCACACCGTACTAATGAATCGATCCTTCTACAGCTCGGCATCAGAACAAGACTGGCGACCCTTATCAACCAAAAACAACTCGGATATTTTGGCCATATTGCCAGAAGACAGGAGGCAATGGAAATACTTATCATAGAGGGAAAAGTCGAAGGCCGAAGACCTAGAGGACGTGCGCCGTTACGATGGATGGACCAGATCAAGAGCTTGACCAGGATGAGTTTACAGCAAGCAAGTCACCATGCCCAAAGCAGAGACTCCTGGAGGAAGATCACAAAAAGGATTGTCGTGTGATGCCACTACACCCTTACGAAGGGTTGAACTAAGAGAGAGATACCCCTATTCCCTTCTCCCCACCTCTAAGAAATATCAGAATGCATCTTTAAATATTACGATTATAGTACTGAAATACAACTTGAGAATTTTCTCCATGTGACTGTATGATTCGTTGCTGTAAGTCGACTCTTGAGAGAAAAATTTATTCATGTCAAAAATACCGTACGTGTATCATAATGTATCCGAACTCACTGAAATGGAACACATCATCGATGCACCTGTGAAAACTGCTTAGAACATTGTCTGCCAAGGTTTATTTCATTTAAGGTTCAATATTATGCGAGTAATTTGAAAGAATTCTCGCTCTTAATGATATATATATGGGTCGCGGGTCAGTATTACTCCCTCAATATTATCATATAGTGGTTTTTGTAGGTGCAACGACTATTTATTGTATACAATCAGGCTTCAAGTCTGTTCAAATTTTTCTCTTGTCAGCATAGTGGACGTAACTTATTAGTTGGTCAGCCTAACCCCTTCATGGTGAGGAATGAAACATAACATTTTTCATCCCCATATTCTTGTGCTTATTCAATCATTGCTCATATGAAGCTTTTCCTAATAACTGAGTGTCCCACTCGCTACCAAAACAGGTATTTTCTCAATAACCCCAATGCCAGTGAAGATAATGCAAACAAATTTTAAGAGGACTCACCACATCTTGTTATGAAATTGACTACATTAAAACATGTGCCGGAAGTGGGTATCACTTTCGTGCATACAATACTGAACCTGGCACGCCATATTCTGGAAAGACCTTGGCAATACGTCTGCTGTCACTCTCTACATTTCATAGACATGTTCAAACGATCTGCTGCATTATCGTACAATAAATACCGTTGGTTTTCAGCTTCTTCAACAAGGCCCAAATGGTTGATTTGCTCGGTGGATGTTTGTCTTCAAACTTTGCAGAAATTGTTCTGACATGACTTTATCGACTCTGTTTTCCAACAACTGCAGATAATAAACAATCGCTCCTCTAGTATATAACGATTCATTTGCAATTACCCTGTTTGTGCTCGCATGCAAACTGCACTGCACTAACTCACAATCAATAACTAGCTGTATAGTATTGTGAAAGCACCTCAGCCAAATGGCAGAGAAAGTAATGGTAGTGGCAAATCCGTGACGCAACAATCAGAAGCTGGAAATAAGTTCAAATTAGGCACTAGACACATTTGTCTCTCATACAACGTCTTGTAGTTCAAATTTAGTGGCGATATCATCTTTGATGTTGGAATTATTGAGCAAATGCCGGGGTCCATAGTGAGTGGGACCCTTTCGAAGCGTTTGCACTTCATCCATTTTATATTATTTTAATAATTAATGTTGGGAAGGAGTTTATATTTCAAGATACGGACATAATATTTGTGTTTCAAGTACCAAATTTGTGCCCTTTCGTCAGGAATGGGTTTCGAGAACATTATGAGTGCCGAAATAATATGAGTGGTTCGATTATTATATGCAGCCATATTTGAGACTTGAAAATCACAGCCTATTCTTTAGGCCGATCTGTTAAGTGCACGAATTTTGTAAATATTTTACAAGAAATTCGAGATGAAGTACCTTACATTTCGGTGCATGAAATCTTAAAACGGCAGTTATTCATGAGAAGTCTTCCAGCGAGGCTGAAGGGGATAAAACCTATAGGAATTAATTTCCATGATTTTCTTCCGCATTTATAGGGGTCCATCTCTTGACAGGGTAAAGTCATAATCTAGGATTTAAGCTCAAAATACCCGTCTTAGCAAGTTATCAAAACGTACCAATTTCGATAAAATCAGACTTTGGTAATTGCCCAAAAAGTGATGTAGAAAATAAGTATTTAGTTTTTTAGTCAAATAGTTATCCAAATCCTCACACGGAACTAAAGAAATGTTTCGTTTGATACTTCGCTCGTACGTACTGACTGGATTTTAGCCACCATCAGGTATCTTTCCCAGCGAAATACTATACATGTTATATAGTTCCTTTTGTACGGAACTAAATGATTTCATGATGCGAACATACCATGCTTTTTCCTTAGTTAATTTACTTCTTCTTGGTAACCCGTTCTTGCGGGTAGTTGTTGGCATTGTCAATGAACTGTTATTTGTATATAACATTATCTGTAACTCATTATAATGTATGGAATGAGGATATTACGTTCTGGTTTTCCTAGAAATTATATCGTAGATTTATCCGAATACTGTCTTAGATTTACGAGTTGAGCATGCATTTTATTTTCTGTGTGAATATTAATATTATTTGCTTAATTTATATTATTTATATTTACATCTTTTCAGTCAGTATATAAATCACTGTTACGTTAAGTACATATGTGTGAATACATCTGATGGATGTCGTTCGGCTATAATGGAAGCAGTTTTCTCACATACACTGACTGACAGAGCAAATGCAACACCAAAAATGAGTGGTCAGAACTTTATGCCAATTGCAGGGTAGACGGACGTCACTGAGGTATGCTCATGATGTGAAATGCGCCGCTGTGCTGCGCACGTAGCGAACGACAAATGGGACACGGCATTGGCGAATGGCCCACTTCGTACCGTGATTTCTCAGCCGACAGTTATTGTAGAACGTGTTGTCGTGTGCCACAGGACACGTGTATAGCTAAGAATGCCAGGCCGCCGTCAACGGAGGCATTTCCAGCAGACAGCCGACTTTACGAGGGGTATGTTGATCGGGCTGAGAAGGGCAGGTTGGTCGCTTCGTCAAATCGCAGCCGATACCCATAGGGATGTGTCCACGGTGCAGCGCCTGTGGCGAAGATGGTTGGCGCAGGGACATGTGGCACGTGCGAGGGGTCCAGGCGCAGCCCGAGTGACGTCAGCAAGCGAGGATCGGCGCATCCGCCGCCAAGCGGTGGCAGCCCCGCACGCCACGTCAACCGCCATTCTTCAGCATGTGCAAGACACCCTGGCTGTTCCAATATCGACCAGAACAATTTCCCGTCGATTGGTTGAAGGAGGCCTGCACTCCCGGCGTCCGCTCAGAAGACTACCATTGACTCCACAGCATAGACGTGCACGCCTGGCATGGTGCCGGGCTAGAGCGACTTGGATGACGGAATGGCGGAACGTCGTGTTCTCCGATGGGTCACGCTTCTGTTCTGTCAGTGATAGTCACCGCAGACGAGTGTGGCGTCGGCGTGGAGAAAGGTCAAATCCGGCAGTAACTGTGGAGCGCCCTACCGCTAGACAACGCGGCATCATGGTTTGGGGCGCTATTGCGTATGATTCCACGTCACCTCTAGTGCGTATTCATGGCACGTTAAATGCCCACCGCTACGTGCAGCATGTGCTGCGGCCGGTGGCACTCCCGTACCTTCAGGGGCTGCCCAATGCTCTGTTTCAGCAGGATAATGCCCTCCCACACACTGCTCGCATCTCCCAACAGGCTCTACGAGGTGTACAGATGCTTCCGTGGCCAGCGTACTCTCCGGATCTCACACCAATCGAACACGTGTGGGATCTCATTGGACGCCGTTTGCAAACTCTGCCCCAGCCTCGTACGGACGACCAACTGTGGCAAATGGTTGACAGAGAATGGAGAACCATCCCTCAGGACACCATCCGCACTCTTATTGACTCTGTACCTCGACGTGTTTCTGCGTGCATCGCCGCTCGCGGTGGTCCTACATCCTACTGAGTCGATGCCGTGCGCATTGTGTAACCTGCATATCGGTTTGAAATAAACATCAATTATTCGTCCGTGCCGTCTCTGTTTTTTCCCCAACTTTCATCCCTTTCGAACCACTCCTTCTTGGTGTTGCATTTGCTCTGTCAGTCAGTGTATATAAAATCTTACCTATGGATAACCACATCCCAGAAACCACCAACACGATGCGTGTGTTATTGGGCAGAGGTTATTGAAAAAGTAATTCTTAAGGGGTTTAAAGTACGGGAACAAAATTTCGATAAATAACAATATTTTGGAGAGAGAGTCTGCGGGCTGCTCTGGTAGCTAATTTCTATGCCACTTGATAGCGTTCGCGTCTCTTTCCGTGGCTTTCTCTGTGTTGATGGTGTTGTTGTGGGCGGATCAATGTTTGGCTGTGAATGTGGTAAAATATTGATATACATGGATCCTTGGCTGAAGGGTCACAAAACTGCTTTACATACAAGATATCACACTACTAACCACCACAGAAACGCGCAAGACTGAATTCATGGGGGTTGGGGTGTTAAAGGGCGTCCCGCCGTAAAACTGGGGGGGGGGGGTGGAAATATCATATTATGTGCTGACCCCAATAAATTGGGGAGAATTTTGGGAAGAAGAAGCTATTATTTCTCTCTACTTTGTGTAAGCGTATTCACTTAAGGGGTAACCGTTCTTTCTTACGTGACAGCTTTCAGAAGAAACGTTTTCTTATTTACGGCTCATAACAAGCATAGCCAGTATGTTAACGAGAGTGCAGTAAATAAGGTATCTCATATGGTACAGGCTCAAACCGTATTTCTTTAACACCAAATAGTGATTGTTGTTGGTTGTGGTGATTGTTTTATGAGGAGGTACAACTGGGCAACCATCCTCTATTTAACACTGATGAGAGGGGAAGAAATAGTCAGACATTTCGAAAAATGAAGGTATTTAATACCATTGAGGT
This sequence comes from Anabrus simplex, assembly GCF_040414725.1. NCBI lineage: Eukaryota > Metazoa > Arthropoda > Insecta > Orthoptera > Tettigoniidae > Anabrus > Anabrus simplex. Next base: position 76,383,533 of record NC_090271.1, on the reverse strand, counting down.
CGGAAATGAACAATATTTGACAAAGGGAGGTCGAATAGGATAGATGAAAGTCAGAAGCCTCGCGCGAGTAGATGAAAGCAATGCGAGGACTCAACTAAGGGCCCTTTGTCGCTAACCGACGCTCCCTAACGTTTTGCTAACATACATTACAATATATTCCGGTGCAAAAAAGGTTCGCTTCATGTACGTAAATTGTTTTCATAAAACCTACGCATGAATACTACCTGAAGCTGCAGTGCATTGATGTACGTAGTATTGTTTCTTACACGTTACACATGTGGACTGCCTGAAGCGGTACTGCGGGCGGTATGAGTTGAGGGGCAAAGCGAGCTACTACCTACCGCACAATCATCTCACGCTGCCTAAAGCTACTTCCTCTGAACTAAAAGTTTTCAGGTTTAAAAAAAGCATGTTATACGATTCGTTAGGTTATTCGCACTTATGTCACAAACTTACTGTATATAAGTACGATGAAATAAAAAATATATATTCAAAGTCATAGCAGCAGACAGCAGGTCTTGCCAAATCAAGTAAATCTTTCAACTAATAACTCTTCCAATCAGACAGTTATCAAGGGACCGGGTCTGCGCGGTCCGGGTTTCGCGACTCTGAACTAATTGTCTAATTGTTGTGTCTACTTCGGAGATGTTGGGTTGGAAACCCACTGGCGGTAGATGGGCTTCCGGAGTAACATTCTGCAAATACTGGGGCTATCTTAATTGAAGACACGGTTGCTTCCTTTCCACTCCTGTCGGACCAATTCCATCACCAGTATTAATGGGAGATTTAGTCCGGCTCCATGGATAAATGATTAGCATGCTGGGCTTTGGTCACAGGGGTCCTGGGTTCGATTCCCGGCAGGGTCGCGAATTTTAACCATCGTTGGTTAATTTCGTTGGCACGGGCGCTGGGTGTTTGTGCTTTCATCATCATTTCATCGTCATCACGATGCGCGGGTCGCCTACGGGTGTCAGATCAAAAGACCTGCACCTGGCGAGCTGAACATGTCCTCGGACACTCCCGGCACTACAAACCATGCGCCATTTCATTTCATGGGAGATGCAGGCAGATTTACAGTCATAAGTCCGATTGCACATATCTTTCACAATTTTTGTCATATCGAAATGAAACTTGGAATTCTAATTTAATATAACCTAGAAACTTGCCGTGAATGTTTAAGGGCCACTATGATCATGTTGTTTTAAGTTACTGAAATGTACTTTTTCAACCGCAACTGCTTTCCGGTATGCATGTTGCATAAATTTTAATATTTATTAATAATCTTCTTTAAGCGCGAAGAATCTGAAGTGGAGTAAACTTTCCCCAAATATAATTTTCGTTTTCTGTAATTTTTTTCACTTTATGGTAATTTTTCTATATTTTCCTTTCAATATATTAATGCATAAAGTTGTTCTTTTTCATCACACTAAAACACTACTGCACTTCAAGCTTTGTATTTATTTGAATGAGATGTGTTCATGATTTTAAGAAATTGCATCAAGTAATTCTCCAGATAATTGTAACCGATATAAAATAAAATGTGAAATTAAGAAAATGAAGGAAAACTTGTCAAAATAAAATTTCAAAACTAAATCTGCCTTTAACCGTACTCCTCTCCTTCATTAGCATCCACTGCTACTCTCTTGTCTACTCTGATCATAACCCCATGACGCAACAGCCCCGCAATACCATAGCCTACCAAGTGACAGCTGCTCAGCGCGAGGTGTCATGTGGTCAGCATGACGAATCCTGTTGCCTTTCTAGACCGGGGCCGCTCTCTCACCATTAGATAGCTCCTTAACTGTGATCGTATAAGCTGAGTGGACCTCGCAACAACGTTCAGACACGGCGAAAGAATATATGGCCTTCTATAGACCATTGCCAGAAGTTGTACTGACAGAACTGTGTAAAAAGGCATGATTTATTGGTATCCGGAAGTTCATGATTATTTCATTTTTAATTGACATTTTTAATTCGAATTTAAATATAAAATTTTAGTTTTACATTTTTCTTGATATACCTTCAAGGAAATCCATAAAAGTATATTTTGAATTTGTCAGGTTTTCTGCTTACGTATCCCCTTAAGACCTGTCTGAGTTGGTGTGGAGAGAAACTAATAGAAAGGAAAATAGATGTATATATAGCAATGGAGAATTTAAGGTAAAAGGCAATATAAAGAAAGAAATCAATGGGCAGCTTCCGGTGATGCTTCTCTGAAAATCCAACCAAGGTAATTCTTTTAATCCTTTTATGTACAAAAGGAAAACAATGCATTTACTAACAAAAATCCCCGTGTGAATAATGAATAATTCTGGTAGTTTAATATGCATTTCCACTTGCTGACAGTGTACGTAGTGTGCCGGCCTACCTTGAAGTCTCAAATTTCTCTGAAGGCAATCAGAAGCAAAATGCAGTGACCTAGAGAGCCTCAGCTTGGTGGAATGCACGAAAGCTCTCGTCGGTCACATAGAACTTAAGTTTGGAAAGAGGAACCCCACCAGCTTATATCACATTCCGTCTAGAGCGCTAACAGTGCATACTGGACATACCAACATTCGCTCGCTTTAAAGGAATTCTAATCTCGCATAGACCAACACCGCTGTCGGCGGGTTCTCCGTGCCTCGGTTTATATTTCCCCAACTCTTGTTAGCCCCGTATGCTCACAGAAGAGAAGGCTGGTTTCAGGCAATCTCTATCACTTATCCTCCACAAATCCTCTGTTTTGTCAAGCAGTGATCATAGGATCCAGTATCAGAAGGAACTTTCGCGAAGTGCCTCAGAGGTAGTCTATAGGTAGAGTTTTGAATAACACGGGAAATTCAGCGGTAAATAATTGTGTTTATTGTTATAAATTTAACTTCCCGTAGCCGTAATTATTCGTATACGAAGTTTATTGGTGCAGGAAATATTACATTACGAAGTGATGTTTTAAAGGAAGTAGACGCATATTGTTACTTGGATAGAAGAATAACTAATGATGCTAGAAGTAAGACGGACGTACAGTGCAGACTATCAGAAGCAAAGAAAGACTTTCTTTAAAAATATTAAATTTGCTCACTTCGAACACTGATATGAGAATTAGTCAAAAATTTCTGAAGACTTTCATCTGGAGCATGGTATTGTGTGGAAGTGAAAAGTGGATAATAACTAGCTCAGATAGAAAGAGAATAGAAGCTTTTTAAATGTGGTGTTATAGAAGAATGCTGAAGGTAATATGGGTAGATCGATTAACAAATGAAGATATACTGAATCGAATTGGTGAGAGGAGTACGATTTGGTGAAATTTGACCAGAAGAAGAGACGGAATGATAGGGCACATCTTAAGTCACCTCGGTGTTTTTCTTTAGTTTTTTGAGGGAAGTTTAGGCTGCAAGAAACGGCAGGGCTAGACCAAGGTAAGATTATGAAAAACAGATTAGAGTAGATACAGGACGTTGTAGTTACGGAGAAATGAAAAGTTTAACACAGGATAGGGTGGCATGGAAAGCTACATCAAACTACCCAGCTCGATAGCTGCGGTCGCTTAAGTGCGGCCAGTATCCAGTAATCGGGAGATAGTGCGTTCGAACCCCACTGTTGGCAGCCCTGAAGATGGTTTTTCGTTGTTTCCCATTTTCACATCAGGCAAATACAGGGGCTGTACCTTAATTAAGGCCACGGTCATTTCATTCCCACTCCTATCCCTTTCCTGTCCCATCGTCGCCATAAGACCTATCTGAGTCGGTGCGACGTAAAACAAGCTGTAAAAAGAAGTCTATTGACTGATGACCCAAACAAAAACAGAGTGCAAGAAGTTCCTATCTCACGCAACCTTCCTAATACGAATAACTATTCTTCGAAATATGTTTCACTCTGTGGGTAGCGGACAAAACCCAGTTTTTATTTTAGAAATGCAATCCTTTAGTTATGTATTTGTTAGCAGTAAGTTCAGAAGAATCGCATTTTAAATGTAACTTAGCAAGCAAAACACAGCTACCATTTATCACCGTTTAGAGATTTAAATATTTAAGAGACAAATTTTGGGGCATGTTAATAAGTGGGCTTGTTTGAAAACCTGATGTGATAATGAAATTTGTTAAAAAAGCTGTGAACTATGTTACTGTATTTCGACAATGCTTTTATTGAGAAGGGATACACTGACGTTACAAAGTACCTTTTGCATCTGTAAAACACTAACTCATGTTACTGTTAAAACTGCACCATATTAAAACAGAACTGCAATGCCTATGCAATTATGCAGTAACTTATGCGTAATTTACGCAACAAAATCCTTGCCATGTCTCTACTGCACGTACACAGTACACTGAAGATAGTACTACAACGCAAATGAGTTCCAAATTGTTCACCTATTGAGCACTACATAACACACATGATTTTTTTTAATAAGTTGCTTCACGTCGCACCGACCCAGATAGGTCTTATGGCAGCGATAGACGGGAAAGGACTGGGAGAGGGAAGGAAGCAGCCATGGTTTTAATTAAGGTACAGCCCCAGTATTTTCCTGGTGTGGAAATGGGGAAACACTGAAAAACATCATCAGAGCCGCCGACTGTGGGCTTCGAACCCTCTATCTCCAGAATACTGGATACTGGCCGCACTTAAGTGACTGCAGCTATCGTGCTCGGTAATATTAAACAATAATCGACAACCGCCCTATTATCAAATTACAATATTCAAAGTAGCATTTACGAAATTACACACTATAAAACGGGTGCCTAGAATCTGTGATGATGCTTGTTTAAAGGGGCCTTACGTCTAGGTCATCGGCCCCTAATGGTACGAAATGAGACTAAATGTAATGACAATTTAAAAGTCCAAAATCAACCACCGACCAGAATTCAAAATGTCATGACGAGAAATGAATGGATAAATATTAAAACAGTTAGTGGATACAACCCGCAATACCCCACATTCCCAGAAGCTATCGTAAAACAATATTATTGCTGACCAAGGGACTGCTTCTAAAGCACAATGATGCTTCATGTTCAAACGGGTCCAAAATCTAGGTTATCGGCCCCTCATAGTGGTACTTATCGCTATTAAAGTAGAATTATGGTTTTTGTCATGTTGCAGTACTAAAAGTAGCGTCGACTCGCGGTGTTACACACATTATGGTACTACTCACTGGTAATGTGATACGCGCGTGTAACGAAGACCTATGGTGTTTCTCACATAATGGCGCCACTTACAGACAATGCAAACCTATGGTGTTCCTCACATAGGCGTACTAATCACAGAGGCACGTACTATCCCGTGGTGTTCCTGGCATAGTGGGTACTAATCACAGGCAGCACCCAGACCCGTGCTGTTTCTCACAATGGTACTAAACATGGGTACTGTAAATCAAACCCTGATTCACACTCTGTTGGTACAAATCACAAACCTATTGTGTACCTAGCATACTGGTACTACTCGCAAGTAAAGGCGACCCATGGGTTTTCCCTGCGTGATGGTACTAATTACAAGTAGTCTCATGGTTCTAATTCGATCATCCCTTGGTGGCCCCTTTTAGTCGCCTCTTACGACAGGCAGGGTATACCGTGGGTGTATTCTTCGTCTGCGTCCCCCACCCACAGTGGGTCCTGGAATCTATGCTGCCTGCGATCACGGCGTAACTGACCCTTGTTGTAGGGCACATGAACATGAACGCGGAAAATATTGAAGAGATAAGCTCAAAACAGTACTAAACCTAGAGACATTTAACTCCTTTTACTGATCGACGGTTTTGTTTTACAAGTCTTCGTTCCACTTTGCGGTAGAGAATTAGGTGTGGAAAAATGTTTCTTAGATGCATTCATCATGAATGGAGTCATTTCAGCAAAACTCTCGATCATGGTAATGCATTAGTTGTGAATTAACATGAAGAGAAAATATTGCAAAATTGAGGCTGGGAAGACTTGAGAGGAGGGAGACAAGCTGCTCGACTACGCAGTATGTTCCAAGCTGTCCGTGGACAGATGGCGTGGAATAAGATTGAGTGGTGGCTTTGAATGTTGAAAAGATCACAATACAAAGATAAATATGAAATTCAGAGAGGTTATGGATTGGAATAACTTACCAAGATATATATTCGATAAATATTTAACTTCTTTGGAATTATTTAAGAAAAATCTAGGTAATCAAATAATAAGGAATATAGCACCTGGGCGACAGTCCTAAACGCAGATCAGCGTTGGCTTATTGAAAGCTACTAACGTTTGTTTCCCCACTCCTTCGTTTATAAGTCTCTACAGCTTCAGGCAAGATTATATCAACAGAGATTCAGTCCAGCGTAGTTGCCGTCACAGAGCCACGGGATGGATTGCCACCGTGACGTGTGTTTTAACTGCGTATAAATTCTGCTAGCTTGGGGACGTACCGTCTATGTTTGTTTTTACACACAAATCCTCTTCTATACGCAACACACCACGCTAATATTACGATCGGGGGATAGTGAGTTCGAACCCCACTATCAGCAGGCCTAAACAGGTTTTTCCATATTTTCCCTTTGTCACACCAGGCACAGTCTATGTCTGTACCTTCTTTAGAGCCACAATCACTTCCTTTCCAATCCTATCTATCCCATCGTCACCATAAGACTCGTTTGTGTCGGTATGGCTGGAAACAATTAGCAATAAAATAACACCACACTACTAACCAACTCACAAACATGCAGTAGTGAATACAGGGGCTGTACCTTAATTAAAGGTGGCGTCAGTAAAGACAGTCGCTCGAAAATATGGGCAATATCCACACGAAGTATCGACCCCAAAAAATGGGAAATAGGCTAGGAATAATAATAATAATAATAATAATAATAATAATAATAATAATAATAATAATAATGAATTGGCGTAAGGCTTTTAGTGCCAGGAGTGTCCGAGGATATGTTCGGCTCGCCAGGTGCAGGTCTTTTGTTTTGACTCCCGTTGGCGACCTGCGCGTCGTGATGAGGATGAAATGATGATGAAGACGACACATATACCTAGCTCCCGTGCCAGCGAAATTAACCAATGATGGTTAAAATTCCCGACGCTGCCGGGAATCGAACCCGGGCCCCTGTGACCAAAGGCCAGCACGCTAACCATTTAGCTATGGAGCCGGACATAATAATAATAATAATAATAATAATAATAATAATAATAATAATAATAATAATAATAATAATAATAATAATAATAATAATAATAATAATAATAATAATAAACCAATAGAGATTCTAAGCATGTTCAATAAATTCTAGTGTCCACTGGACACTGCTTGCCAGGATGCGTTATAAAAGTACTGTAACATGCCTAGAGAAGTTTATTATATTTCCCAAGAGATTAGAATGTAATTCACTGATGCGCAAAATTTGTGATATTGCGGCATACTAAAGAGAGCAAGGGGATGTTTGGTGGTCGGAAAGTTAAATGACTGAACTTTTTATTCATAGTAGAGTTGGCCAAATAAAAAACTTTAAAGTGTAATACTAATTCGAAATGTCACGCCACGGTACTGCACAGTGGTAATACTGTTATAAAGATTTCAGCGAATACTGTATAGGTAGTAGCACATTGTAGGCAAGCAATCATCATCAAAGCACCAGTGTCTACTCGCTTCACACATTCACGGAGGAGGACCAGTGGTCTGTTATTCAGCTTCTTTATAGTTAAAGTGTTGAATTTATACTGAAATTCTTCCATAAATGACGATTCATTATGTTGATGCATGCTTTTCAAATCCCCAACGTGAAAATGCTCGGCCTACACTGGCCGTGAAATAGTCGAAACCATCCCACACTTGCACTCCGAGTTTCTTCCACAACCGCCATATTTACCAGACCTCGCTCCTAGCCTACGGTGAAGGAAAGCAATCTTGTACCGTATTCCATAAGAGAGAAAATTTATACTGAAGAGGAGCCTTTAACCTTGACTTCAAAAGAGACGAAGATTGTATTTAACGCCACGATCTAAAGGGAGGACGGGACGATTTGATTGAATTATGCAATATAGTAAGAAATTTCATCCACTTGTATCTTAACAACGAGAACAATTGCGAGGGAGAAAGTAGAGAGATTGAAGTATTCCGTAGAGCGGACAGGGCGGGCCGCCCATAGTTCTCCTCCTAGGGGCGCATTTCTGCTACGCCAGAGTGAAAAGGCTGGTGATTATTACATGTTCGGTCCGCTCAACGAGGCGCTGAGAGGAAAGACGTTCCGATCGAATGAAGATGAAGAATTATCGCGATTTACGATTGGCTGTGCAGACAATCAAACGATCATCTCTACAGAAATTAACGTATCTCGCATTGAATGTAACTCAGACGACATACAAAAATGATAGAGTAACACTTTCGCACAAAAAAAAACGTGAGAAAATATTTGATATTTTCATTTTACTCGCGGACGCACATTGTACTTCAAGCGGATTACGTTGAGGAATACCCATACCCACAAAACACATATACACAAAATAGAGAAAGACATGAATGCAACTACAGAACGTATGTTTCAATATTGTCAAGGCAGCAAAAATAACGAGGACGCATATGGATTATTTCACACATGAACTGCTCATATCGTAATTTATAATTTGTTTCTAGAACAATACCATTCCGATGGACATTATTTTAAGTTTACAAAACAAAAATGATAGCATGATAAAAATGAACGAGTATGTGTATTATAACAAAATAATATAAATTACTTTTCCAAACACTTCCTACTGAGTGTGATTATTACACTAAATTAATTTAAAATTAACTATATTTATTATTAAACATCTGTTATTTAAAAACTCTACTGTAATGGAAAAAGAGTATATTTCAGCTATATAACCGAAATGGAGCTACATTAATTGTGTGCTCTATTAAACAACACGTGTGTAATTTAACTGCACTTCTATATATTAGAAAAGCTCTTTGCGAAACATACGCTGTTTACCTTCTTCTTACTTGCATACGCAAGGTGACGGGTGCAATACATACATACATACATACATACATACATACATACATACATACATACATACATACATAGTTCAATATAGACTTATGTCCTCTGTAAAAGAACTATTAACCAAGTGCCTCGAATATTCTCCAAGTGAGCAGGACTGTTACATAAATTGATCTGTAAAATGTAGTCCAGTCATCTTCAAGAGTGCGTCGGACTTTCTTGGACTACGATGCACGCTGCACATAATCTAGCATTGAGTCCAGCAGAACGCCGGAATATATCTTGACGCTGACGGGCCCACAGCTGTTGAACAGTGTGTTCCATATTGCGGATACTGCGGTACGGTGGCACTCACACTGGACTGGGATATGTCAGAGAAGCGGGCAGTCCTGGACGACCCATGTCATGTGCGGTCGGGCATTATCCTGCTGGAATATTGCACCTCGAATCTTGTCAATAGATAGATAGATAGATAGATAGATAGATAGATAGATAGATTGTTTGATTGACGCTTTCACGGCTCGTAATTGTAGACATATTAGCTTTTGGGTTTTTGGTCTCCGAAAATCGTAAAAGTAGTTCATAATAATGATGTTATTTACGTCCTACTAACTACGTTTAAGGTTTTCGGAGACGTCAAGGTGCCAGAATTTAGTCTCGCAGGAGTTTTTACATGCCAGTAAATCTAGCCTCGTGTCGGTAGATTTAATAGCACGTAAAAAACTCCTGCGGGACTAAATTCAGGAACTTCGGCGTCTCCTAAAATCATAAAAGTAGTAGTTAGTGGGACGTAAAGCAAATAAAATTTTAATAATAATAATAATAATAATAATAATAATAATAATAATAATAATAATAATAATGGTAATAAAATGATAAATATAATAAAAATTCCATATCCCGAAGTGAAAAGTACTGATCATTGGGGGGCAGATCTTTGATTAAAGATGTAATAAAAGCAAGAAGTAAAAATCTTAAGGAAAATATTAACACCAGACCGTACAGGGGAAGTATGGGTGATAAGGAAATCTCATGACCTGTATCATGACTCAGAGAAAATCTCAGACACATTTAAGAAAAGACGCTTGAAACTTCACGGACATATTCTCAGAATGAGTAATCAGAGATTGGCCAAAAGAATTCTGAACCTTGCCCTATCATTAAAGTTGCTTGTTGCTTGTTGTTTTAAGGGGCCTAACATCGAAGGTCATCGGCCCGATCATTAAAGTAAAAATACAGTTGGCTTCTCGAAGTTGGAAAAGATCTTCAGGAAATAGACATCACAGATGCCACTGTGTTAAACAGATCTACGTTCAGAAAATTAGTCGGCAATCACCGCATTACACAGCATACAATGTTGCCAACTCTTAGAACGAGAATATCACTAAAGGTATCCGCGAAAGTCTCCAGAAGTCGCTAAAGTACTGTTCAATTTTAAAAATATAGCATTCCATTTTATTTTTTAAAGACTATACTTAAATATTTAAAATACTTTTAACTTACTGTATTATATTATTTTGTTTTAAAAGCTGCAAATTCCTGTTCAATTGAGAATGAAGCACGTCCCTAACAATTTCTATGCATTTTGTTCGATGTCGTCTTCAAGTACTGGCTGCTTTAGACATGTTAAGCAACGTACGTGATAACTTGCCTTTGGAAGCCTTAAAACACAGCTTCTGTTGTGTTGGGTCAGTCGGTTTAGCACAGATATATAATGCACTACAGTATTTGAAAAAGGTTTTATTGTGTCATTAGCCACGCTATTAAGCCATTCCTCGTAATTTGGATAGGATTTCCATTATTTTCGGAAATAAACCAACTTTGAAAACTATCATACTCAAGGAATGCCAATTCTTCTGTTCACTGAAAGCGTGTAGTTTGCTGTTAAGATATACGTACAAAAAAATACATTATTGGATTAAGGTCGTGAATTCCTGAGAGCTTTCGTTGTAATGAAAACTTACTACTCTTCTCAGTTTTGTAATCGAGCAGTTACCTTTATTTCTTTCTCGGATCCAGTGCTAGATAGTAAAGAAGAATACAATACAAATATTTGTATTTTCAAATTTTCAAATTTCAAGATTACTGCATGAATGGGATATAGTCGCCAGTAATGTCGCTAGTCGTTAAAACTTAAATTTAGTCGTTTCCAACGATCACAAGTCGCTAGATTTAGCGACAAAGTCACCAAATTGGCAATACTGACTACCACTAACAAAACGTTGTCAGAAGATGAAGGGATTTTGGGAGAAGAAAGAGGCGACATCAGCTAAATAAATTAATTCACGCTCTTAAGCCAGGAATAACGAAGAAATAATAACAATGATAATATTAACTAGCGTATGTACCCGTTCTTCGCACGGGAATTGGTAATCACTAGAGCCCGGATTTTTATGCATTAATAGGTTAGAATGCAAACCTACTTAAGCGAGTAGCAAGTATAGTCTCCCTACACAACGATTGTGCTATTGGGCTTACATAAGCATGCGGGGTACGGCCCAACAGAACCCCTATGATTTATGTTATTACTGCTACACTGTGGTAAAGCGGGTGGCCGACATTTCCTGTTAACCAAATTAGTTTGCAATCTAACTTGTTACTGCATAAAAATCCGGGCTTTAGTAATCACTTTCACGATTTCTTCACGAATTTATGCGAGGTTACATGCCTGTATTCAAACGTTTAATACGGCATGTTAAACTGATATTATCTTACTAAAGCACGTGGCAGTAACGTGAAGTACGAGTATAACAAACCTGAACAAAGTGGAGACAGAAGGTAGTAGTAGAATACAGAGTTTATTGAACGATACAGTTCTTGGTCCAAAGTTGTGCGTACAGTAATTCTCCCTATTTCTAGGTTACACATTGTTGTTCGTCTGAAAACGGAAGTGGCAATGGGCTGAAGACTATTGACGATAACCTCTCTTATTATCTGTTCTATCTAAAAGAGTAAAATGGCTCTTTACTTAAACCATTTAACTCAGCCTGAAATGTCCATCAATGATAACTCCCTTGTTATGCTCCTATCGAAAAGGTGCGGATGAGCAAAACATTTTTAGAAATTGATTTCCATTACGCGTAGTAGTTTTCCATTAAGGTTGGTTGTATATTTTGTGGGAGGTTAAAATCACTGTTTCGACTTCTTATATACCCCCAATCCAATCCGGGATTTAGAAATAATATTGAACCTAATACCTACCCAAGGGCAGATATAAAGTTTGGTAGAAATATATAGAGTAGTTTTCCAGTTATAAAAACTCAACAACGGGACGAATACACAAATCGACAAGAAAGCTGTAAAAAGTCCGCTCGAACTTAGACTGAAAATGGTTCGTTAATGACACCTCCCTCATTAATACTCATGTCGAAATGATGCACTGAGAAAAAAGTTTTAGAAATTGATTTCCATAAAGGCAGGTAGATTTCCATTAAGTTCGGTTCTGTATATTTTGTGTGACTGCAAAATCACAGTTTCGGTTTCGTATAATGTTTCAGTCAATTCAGGGATTTAGAAACAATATTGGCCCTAAAACGAACTCAAGGACAGGCAGATTCAACGTACGAAGTTTGGTATAAATATATTCAGTAGTATTCAAGTTATAAGAATTCAGACAAACAGACACCAAAGCTAAAAATTATGTATAGTCCACGCACCTTTTAGCGATATTTCTTTGTACGGGGTGAGGAGTAATGAGGGAGCTTTCCTGCTCCGGTAATACTGCCAACTAAATGGAAATGAAATCTGAATTGAATCGGTAATATGATCGATATGAATTTTCTAAACCTTTATTTTCTTACCCAACTACTGTATCATACAAACATTATATAGCATTATATAACATTTTTCGATGCGAATCTTGTTCCTAGTATGAATTCTATTGTTTGGCTTTGCTGTGTAAACAACAACAGTACTACTACGTAAACTGTATGCCAGATGTCGCACAGCGATGCATAAGCGATTCATAGTTTGTGTTTCAAAGGTTGCCGATACTAATCTCGAAGATATCCGAGGTCGACCGATTCAGCACTAGGGTGTCCATGTATCGCTAAAAGGTGCGTATACTATAGATGGACATTATTACACATAAAACGGATAAATGAATGAAAATTTTGCAGGAATAGTCAATGTACAGACACACGGTCATTACGATTTTATTTAGTATGTATAGGTAAATTCACGTGACTTCCGGAGAGGCCTGGAGCAGGTGTTTCGAGTAGACGCCTATGGGCGAACTGCGCGTCTGTGAGGATATGACACGGCTTAGGACGAATTTCAATGTTAGAGGCGAGATATACAGCCAGTCCGAGCCACAGGAATTAACCAATGAAGTTGATAATCTCTCACCCGGTCAGGATCGAACCCGAGCCACGTTGGATTAAATGCCAGTATGCTAACCAGTTAGCCACGGAACCTCACACCTCGGCAATAATTGGGTTAGAGCCCTGCACCCTGTCACCTTTTCCTCCTAAGGAATTAACATGGCACTTATTTTAATGTAGTCTGAGATAATCTCAGGGTCATTTGCATCTCCAATAGTGGAAATCTTGTTTCTTTCGACTAGTTTATGGCGAATAGAACCTACGTACTTCCGGATGAACCGGACACACATTTCCCACCTCGACCAGGCAGCTTCTATAAGAGTGAAGTGTTGGGTAGAAATAATTCATGAAGGTCGAATATGCTTCGTTCACTAACAGCGGATAGGTCACTGCTGACATAAACATGGAGACAAACATATTTGCTAGGACAGGTATATTTCTGTGCTCACTGTAACTGACATGAAAAACATATTTGTTGCATCTGCTCACTGCATCATCCACGAAAATAAGAAATATACAGTAGTTACCTAGGCAAGTAAATTCGCAGTTGTCTTGGATACATTGCTACTGCGACAGTTAACTCCATCAAAATACTGAAATGTGGGACCCTACATAATACTCCTCTAACGGAATACAATTTGCTTGTGAATTTTTAAGAAACCATTACGACGATGAAGGTTTCAAAAACAGGACGAGGGGAATGAGACGATGCATTTCTCTCTTTGCAGCCAAATTAAAATGTAACTTTGCCAATTGATTGTAGGAGGTACTATTCCCTCCTTACTAATATACATATATATATATAGACGATATTTAGAAGATCATGGCACAACATGAATGTGTATTCACACTTGATTTAACTAGAGATTGTTTTCGGACAGTTTTATGTTAAACTTGTACAATTTTTAACAATTTTCTCCATCCATTGAATATCTTACCAACTCAATGTTATGTGTTAAGAATCCGCCTTGTCTGTGGAATACAATACCTCGTTTATCTAATACATATTGATATACAAACACATGTTTCGAGAATATAACAGCATTCTCTTCTTCAGCTTATGGTTAAAATCACATAAGCATATTCGACCTGTTAAAAATTGTACAGTTTAACATAAAACTGTCCGAAAACAATCTCTACCGGGCGAGTTGGCCGTGCGCGTAGAGGCGCGCGGCTGTGAGCTTGCATCCGGGAGATAGTAGGTTCGAATCCCACTATCGGCAGCCCTGAAGATGGTTTCCCGTGGTTTCCCATTTTCACACCAGGCAAATGCTGGGGCTGTACCTTAATTAAGGCCACGGCCGCTTCCTTCCAACTCCTAGGCCTTTCCCATCCCATCGTCGCCATAAGACCTATCTGTGTCGGTGCGACGTAAAGCCCCTAGCAAAAAAAAAAATAATAATAAATCTCTAGTTAAATATTCAAACGTGAATAAACATTCATGTTGTGCCATGATCTTCTAAATATCGTCTGAAAGTTCGAATATATTAATGTTTTTCTAATTTCAAATACTGCTTTTGTAGGACTACTGGGTGAGTTTCACATTCCATGCATCCTTCATTGATATCTTATTGTTCTTCCGAGTAGCGTTGATATAGTTTGTTCCTTGAATTGAATGAAAATTACTCGGAAGAGCAATCAGAGGCCAATGAAGGATGTTCTTTCTTAACCCACGGCGCATCAATCCTAGTGGGCCTTGACCAACAGAGAGATCGCAGATTACCGGGTGATGCATGGTCAGTGGGACGAATCATCTCGGCGTTTATACTTAGATTACTATACCGTGACCACTATCTCATCGTCAGACGGCTTGTCAATTTCAATCTCGTATTTTTAATTAACCTCAAAATCCAGCCCTCAGATTCAGATGAAAAACACTGTTCTGGCCGGGAATCGAACCCGGGATCTCGGGGGGATAGGCAGAAATGCAAGCCCTGTACCATCAAGCCTCCCACGTAATCACACAGGCAATAATAATTCAAAGTAACACTTGAAAATGAAGTTGAAATACTTCCGCAGAATATACACGGAGGAAAGAGTTTCCTTTTGTACCAGAGCGCTAAAGCAATTGATCAAAGTCTTATTCATTTCTATTGGTCGAGTGAACTGATATATTTTCCAGTAAAGAAGTGGAGGAGAGCTTCTGACGGTCATATATATCAGGTGGCGAAGTGAAGCATTAAGGAGTGGTGGGAGACTAATGGTAGTGTCAGCTACCAAATTACTTGGTAATGTGCTCCGGTGACCTTCTCAACATCAATTTAGTCACTCGCTCTCACAACCTGCTTTTTATACTATCTGTTAGCATGGATGCTCGTTCGGTTTCTTCTTCAGGCGGTGGATATCCAAAGAGCCATAAGGAATGTTAATAACAGGGTGACCATCCTGTATGTGGAGATGAAACAATGTTACGAAAGGAAATAATTCATTTCTTTTCGTGCGAGACATAATGTACTGTCAATTGTTATAAATAATCTTTAACTTAAACGCCTTCACTATATCGTAACCGAAATATCTGGAAGTTGGTTGGAACTTGAGTTTCCTCTTTATTACATACACGGGCGTCGAGGCCTTTTGGGGAATCGGAAACAAGTGGACCCCTTCAACTAACAACAGTATGCAAAATAGGGAAATTATTTGTTGACTTGGAAAGAAACACGATCTCCTGTAAGATATTTTAAGATTTTTGTTGCGAATAAAACCTCAAAACCTTATATTGGGATAGGAACCTATTAGGACAATATCATCATTTCTACAAGTCAATTAAATTCGCAAACAATGCAAAATAGGATACATATAGTGATATCAATGAGGAAGATACGTTAGTCAAAAATCTGTATTATTTTGTAAACAACATTTTTAATTTTATTCGATTTGATTGGTAACATGAAGACACAAATATCAATAATAACTATGAATATATTTTATGATTTTTCTTTCATTTAAAGACAATTCTAAAAATAAAAAGCGTACTTCCTGTGTAAGTGATGGTTTGTTCCTTAAACGAATAATAAATTTGCCTTCATTCGTATTTTGAATGCAAAAAGAGTTAGTTTGTAATTCCTTACAACTTAAAAAACTTCGTAGTTAAGTTTGTTTTACACTAATACCTACAAATATTTGGAGTGGAGAATAAATCTTAGTTCTCGTCAATCCCTGAACCAGATTGGAGGAAATAACTCTGCTTCAATGCCTCATTTTGCGTTAGAAATACGCCAAACACGAATAAATTAGGTTGTTTTCATTTGCAGGTCTAATCATTTATTCATCCAACTAAATCATGAAGTAAAGTAAAGACGTACCAGATAACAATAAACCAACTCTGATAATGTCTCAGCCCGTCATATTCATTTCCGTATGCTTGTGTGTAAAGGCAAGTTGAACTTACTGTACCACACTGAAGGGATGTATGCTTACATGACGTCTTTAGGCAGTCATACACAGCAGCACAAGAATACGAACACTACTAAAACCGTTCTGATGGGCTGGCTGGGACGTGTGACCAGTCAAAGAATGGATAGGAACTTCACTGTTGGATATACAGTATTGGTCCCGCAGCGACGATATATTTGGACCAGGTTATAAATAATTGGCCACCGAGCGAGTTAGTTTCAGGGGCATACTACTGTTAGCTTATATTCGAGGGATGGTGGATACAGCACAGCACAGGAAATTGTTTTCTGTGGTTTCCCATTTCCACACCAGGAAAATGCTAGGTGTGTACCTTAATTAAGGCCATGAACATTTCCTTTCCAATAATATCCCTATCCTCTCCCACCGTGGTCAAAAATTATTCGTGTTGATGCGAAGACCTCTAGAAAAAGAAAAAAATGGCTTAGTTTTGCATGGAACAATCTGAATAGGAGACGTAATTTTCTTTCATTAGGATATGTCCCTAAAATGAACATGATTCTGCTGTAGGAGCAATGAATGAATACATACATCTATCCCTAAATGTACTAGGTATTGCTAGCCAGAGCCACAAACTACACATGCCTCCCTGGCCAACAACTCATCAATATGAAGCAGTGGATGGATCACAGCGGAAAACAAGAATCTGGCTGAAGTCCAGTCACACTGCCAAGTTCGGAGAGTTGCCAACAGAGGTAGTTAGATCTGCCACACCATATCCCTTTGTTTAACTCTGATATTACCCAGTTCAGGTCCCATACCTACCCTCATTGCCGTGAATATAAATATATACGTATAGGTATCCTATTTAGATACCGGCCCCATGGTGTAGGTGTAGCGTGCCTTCGTCTTACCTGGAGGCCCCGGGTTCGGTTCCCGGCCAGGTCAGGGATTTTACCCACATCTGAGGGCTTGTTCGGGGTCCTCTCAGCCTACGTGACTACAATTGAGGAGCTATCTGACGTTGGGATAGCGGCCCCGGTCTAGAAAGCCAAGAATAACGGACGAGAGGATTCATCGTGCTGACCACACGACACCTCGTAATCTGGAGGCCTTCGGGCTGAGCAGCGGTCACTTGGTTGGCCAAGGCCCTTCAGGGCTGTAATGCCAAGGGGGGAGTATCCTGTTTAGATGCACAATCCGTAGACATTATCAGTCTAGTAATTACACCATCAATCCATCGAAAATTCTGAACTTACAAGGTAATTACTCTTTCTGGAGCCCAATCACACGTATTTTCTAAAAACAATTTTCTAAAGAGCTTAAATATCATTTACTGTCGAATGAGGTCATAAATCTACTTCCTACTTTCCCTGAGGTGGAATGTTGGCTTCAGAATTCCACGATTTTATGTTCAAATATAGCAGCAGTTTTCGTACTTCAAAGGGTGGAAGAAAATTCATTTGATCTTCCATTTTCAATTACGTAGATATGTAAAAGAACTCTAGTTCACCCGATTGTTACATTACGTAAATAACATGAGTTTGATCCTCGCTATATTACTTGCGATTGATCGATTTAAATTGCTTCGGAGGTACAATTCCAATATTTCCCTGGAGCTTAACAAAAACCAAGAAGGATAAAACAGAGTCAGTGTTGGCGAAGAGATTCAATTCCTGAAATTAAGATGTATATTCCAGATGAGATTATTTGCTCTGTACTGGATGTACGCACATTTTGTGACCCAAAGACAGAGTAGGCTTTATCCAAAGGATAGATGCAAGTGATATGCGTGAATACGCCTCTCATGATGGGATGTAAACTAATTCACCACAAATGCCTCTGGAAGGGTTCACTCTCAAACTTCCAATGCGTCTCAAAATCCGAGGATGTCTGTAATTTTACTTAAAATATACCGAATCGTGTTGACTAGCTTAAAATGCATTGTTACCGAGCTCGATAGCTTCAGTCGCTTAAGTGCAGCCAATATCTGTTATTCGGGAGATAGTGGGTTCGAACCCCCCTGTCGGCAGCCCTGAAGATGGTTTTCCGTGGTTTCCCATTTTCACACCAGACAAATGCTGGAGCTGTACCTTAATTAAGGACACGGCCGCTTCCTTCCCAGTCCTAGCCCTTTCCTTCCCCATCGTCACCGTAAGACCTATATGTGACGGTGCGACGTAAAGCCGATAGCGAAAAAAAAAAGTACATTGTTATACTCGACCAGGCAGAGGCACGTTAGGAGTGTTCGCGTCGTACACTACTCTCTACGCCGCTTCGAGTTTCTTTCCCCCCTCTGCATCTTCTACACCTATCAGCACTGGTAATTTTAGACCTATTCTATCTGACTCAACGTGCTCTATCGTTTAATATCCGTCACTTATACACCCCACCAGCACCACCATTCCCATTTGCAAATTATTCCAGTCTAACTTCTAGACTGCTGACACTTCCTCAATTTTGACTGTAGCCTACAGTATTTCTTTACATATCGTTTGATACCACTGCGGACTCATTAATGTTCTCATGTGTGACGTCATATTTACCATGAGATCTCGAGGATTGTCTGGTTGCCAGTATTTTGTTGTTTTCTTACCACCATCCGAAGAACACGTGCAGAAAAATCTACAGAAAAATCCTCACCTCCCTGTTCAAGCAGGCATCCCAATCATCAGTGAACGAAGGCATTGACGTCCTCACCCACCCTTGGAAACTGCAAGGATGTTTGCTGGCAACGGTTTTAATATTAATGACTACTGCAGACAGACATGGCAGGTTAATGCTACGCGCAACAACTTAAGGTACTGTGTATGTCGACCAAGCCACCTGGCAATGAATTGCCACACAAAATCTGGTCATTTTCAACCGAATAAGAACCAACACTGACAGATGTGCTGATTTCCTGCACAAGAGTAAGAAAATTACACCTTCAAGTTGTGAATGTGGCGCTGAAGAGCAGACTGTTCACCATTTAGTTCAAGAATGTCCTCTGAGAGCTTTA
Source organism: Anabrus simplex (assembly GCF_040414725.1). Lineage (NCBI taxonomy): Eukaryota > Metazoa > Arthropoda > Insecta > Orthoptera > Tettigoniidae > Anabrus > Anabrus simplex. Next base: position 76,363,945 of record NC_090271.1, on the reverse strand, counting down.
CCTGGCGATCCAACAGAGTTCCTGGTTATGACGGAGGGTTCAGTAGATTACGTTCGTGGCCTGGATATTTGTAAATATTAAATGTTAATATGAATACATGTAAGATCCTTCGTGGCTCAGGCGGCAGCGCGCCGGCCTCTCACCGCTGAATACCGTGGTTCAAATCCCGGTCACTCCATGTGAAATTTGTGCTGGACAAAGCGGAGGCGGGACTGGTTTTTCTCCGGGTACTCCGGTTTTTCCTGTCATGTTGCATTCCAGCAACACTCTCCACTATCCTTTCATTTCATCTGTCGTCATTAATCATTGCCCCAGAGGAGTTCGACAGGCCTCGGCAGCCGGCACAATTCCTATCCTCGCCGCAAGCTGGGGGCTTCAATCATTCAATCCCTGACCCGGTCACTGACTGGAAAATAGGTTGTAGGTTTTCATTAATGAATGTAACTATGAATTTCTAGTGATGTAGACATACGCTAAATAAATAACCACTGCGAACGTTATATCGCTTCGCTTTGTTGCGTTACACTGCCTGGACTCCCTCGCGACACGCCATTGCCTTCACTACATCCCACGCATTGGGAGAGGACGTCATCACTGAAACTCAAGGTCACTTTGAATACAATGATTCTTCATCTCTTGGTGAATATTTATTTATTTATTTATTTATTTATTTATTTATTTATTTATTTATTTATTTATTTATTTACCATCCAGGGCTGGTTTTCACCTCGAACTCAGCGACAGATCCAACCTCTACCGCCTCAAGGGTAGTATCCTGAAGCGTGAGAATGTGGGCCGGGATACAACCGGGGAAGGGGACCAGTAGCTCGCCCAAGTTGCCTCACCTGCTATGCTGAACAGGGGCCTTGTGGGGGGATAGAAAAATTGGAAGGGATAGACAACTAAGAGGGAAGGAAGCGACCGTGGCCTTAAATTAGGTACCATCCTTGCATTTTAATGCAGAAGAAGTGGGAAATCATGGAAAAGCACTTCGAGGATGGCTGAGGTGGGAATCGAACACCTCTCTACCAGGTTGATTTCACGAGGGTGAGTAGACCGCGTTCCACTCTTCGTGACACTTTTTAAATTTCGTGGCAGAGCCGGGAATCAAACCCGGGCCTCCAGGGGTGGCAACTCATCACACTAACCACTGCACCACAGAGGCTGACGATCATTGTTTATTACGTTGGAAAATTTTGTGTGAGCTTAGACATTATAGGCGTGACAAAAATCACCTGTAACGTCTCTCAACTACATGGGATGGTACCCTCGTAAAAAAAAAACAGTGGAATATTGTATTCATTCATTAATTTGTTTGTCTTTAGTATTGGCTAAGTTAGTATTAACGGTTCCCTCTTACACTCAACTACATTATTGTATAGTAAATATTGTGAAAAATATGAAATAAAAATGCATTTGAATAGAATAAAAATAAATGCTATGCAACATCAGAATCACCCTCTTACATTCCAAACCTGATAAAAGCAAACCCCATGGCGCAACAGCTCCGAAGGGCCATAGCCTACGAAGCTACCGCTGTTCAGTCCGTAGGCCTGCAGATTACGAGGTGTCTTGTGGTCGGGTGGATGAATGCTCTCGGCCGTTATTATTGGTTTTCTAGACCGGGAACGCCATCTGACCGTCCGATAGCTCCTCAATTGTAATCACAAAGGCTGAGTGGACCTCGAACCAGTCCTCAGATTCCGAAAAAAATCCCTGACGTGACTAAGACTTAAGGAAATTTTCAGAGTCAAATTTTATCCTTCCATCTCATGCTACGGTCGTTTTTTATAAAATAATATTTTCTTATTCTTTTATGATATATTTTCCAGTACCTACATTATGCAGTTCATTACGGTTGTTATTGTTAACATATTTCTTCCCTTCATCTTATTCTAATCATTTCTTTCATTATTTAAATATTAGTTATTATTAAGAGTGTTCTAGGTTAAGACTGGTGAAGTGTAGGGAAGGGAGTGGAGACGTTGAAGTGCAGAAATATGCAGTTCTACATCTTCTATGGTTGATACTCCCTGTCATTCTCTGAGCCCCAGAGAAAGAAATATAATTGTGTTAAGTCGGGGAATAAGCAGTTCATCTCACAAGCCCACCCTGTTCTATCCACCTATTTGGAAATTTGTTATTAAGTAACTCTCTTCACAGAAGTGCGTAGTGGGCAAGGCAATTCCCATGCAGGAACCATATTGACAGACAAGGTTCCCATCCCGTGTCCTCAAATAACATTGGAAGAATATCTCGAAGAAGCAATAGGCATTGTGCTCCATTTAATGCTTCCGGGAGGAAATGCGATCGTACGATACGGACGTAAAGGATACCACACCCCACGTTTACACTCCACTGTCATTGATGGTCAAGCTGGAACAACCAGTGAAGGTGTCCTATGGATCATTCATGCATGTTCCGTAAACTCACCTTTTCATGATCCGTAAACGTAACTTAACCCTAAAATAAAAGTCCTAAGAAATTAATTATTGTCCTGAAGCTATCGACATATAAATCGACAAAATGCAACGCGGATGTCTAAATTATGATCGTGCAGCTTTGAATCCAGGGTATCATATCATTTATAATGTCACCATTCTTACTGCTGTCACAGACGTTTTTTTAATTTTTTGTTTTCCAAAATTGTAAGACTCAAAGATGCTTACATACACTTGAAGTGCGCCTGGGCTATTATTTGAGTGTTATGTTATTGTTCGTTCTCGCTCCTGTTCCTTCTCAAGCGTAGTCTAGGTGGCTGGTTGTGTCCAGTGGTTGAGATCCATTATTATGTTTCGCTTGATCATAGCATCAACTTAGGGGTTCCTTTCGAACCGAGGCTGTTGGGCTGCGAGCATCGGAGTATAAATCGTGAGTGTATGTTGTATGTGTATGGTTACTGAAAAGCGAATGCTTGTGGCAGCGAATGGGCGTGTGATTAGGTAAGTGTTGCGCTTTCTGTGTGTACTGTGCTGTGTGAATTTGCCGGGCTCGTAGCCCAGGGACCTACTTGAAGGCCGTTCCTTTTTAGTATATATATTTATATTTGTATATTTGTACTACATTCATTTGGTACTACATTTTGGTAAAATACGTTCTGTTCTGTTGTAAATCATGAATCATACAGGGCCAATAGAGCTTTCCTTGGTGTGTGTAATTGCTGTAATATGCTTCAGCAGTTTTGTTTTGGTAAATATTTTGCTACCTTGTTAAGTTTCCTTTTTTGACGAGTTATAACAAATGACAGATTGATTTACAGATGGTAAACTACCTAACATCAGTTTACCTCACTTCCCCTCTGGGTATGCTCTTTTTTCCTAGGCCCTAATGCTAGTACCTTCTCACTGGCTTTGCTATGACACTCATAGCAGGATCATGCCCAGCTTATTCTTTTTTGTTACTGTAAATTACTGCATGTGCTAGAACTATTAGCTGCATTGTACTAGCACTGATAAAGCAGTCTAACACAAGAGAAATCAACAACATTCATTGTACGGTGTGCTTGACAACACCAACCTACGCTGATTGTGTACTTGTCATGGATCATATCCAAACTGCCAGTATCTCCAAAAACAAATATATAGCAACGTTAAATAAATTATTTTATTGAGTCTAGTTTGTTATTCAGAAAAAAGAAAATAAGTACGTTCGACTAAACAAATTTTTCTGTACGTCGCACCGATAGAGATAGATCTTATGGTGACGATGGGATAGGAAAGGGCTAGGAGTTGGAAGAAAGCACCCGTGGCCTTAATCAAGGTACAGCCCGAGCATTTACGTGTTGTTAAAATGGGAAACCACGGAAAAGCTCCTTCAGGGCTGCCGACAGCTGAGTTCGAATCCACCATCTCCGGAATGTAAGTTCACATCTGCGCGCCCCTAACAACACAGCAACTCGCTGGGTAAAAGAATAAACTGTTTGTTGAAACTAGTGTTGAGTTTGTTTACTAGAATACGTTTATCCTCTCAAATTGTGGGCCTCCTATTTGGACACAACCCTGTGAAATCAGTTCCTTAATATGTTGTTCCTGCTCCAAATTTTTTTAAGTCTCAACGTTGGACGAAACATCCTCTATATAGCGACTATTTCTCGTAACTTGTAGCAAAAACGTACTCAAACCCAACTGTGTTATTATGAAATACTAATAATAAATAATAATAACAGGACTCGTAGAAAGAAATGATGGTATATGGAGAAAGAGGAAAAGTGAAGACCTATACTTACAGAGAAGATCACAGTACCATACCTAAAAGGAGACAAGTTTTATGGGCACCTGACGAGAATGAACGAGAGTCGACTAACGAAGAAAATATTTAATTCCATCACCAAGACAAAGGCAACTACAAATTTGCTAGAAGAAATGAGAAAGTACCTGAGTGAAGTTGACCTCAATTCTAAAAAGATACAGAAGAGGGATATGTTTCCAGCTAAGACTGAAATATTCGAGGGGTTCCAGGTAGCGCAAAATAAAAATGTTAAGAACATCTGGTAAGAGGACAGAAAGAGGAACCACAGTGAAATGATGAAGTTCTGGGAGAAGGAAACAGGACTCGCCACCAAATCAATACTTTCCCGTTGTCCAAGTCAGTCAAATTAAAAGAAAGAAGAAGAATACTTAATTATGTGGCTATACTGACTGTAGTAATCTCCGGAGGTATTTCGATCTCTGCGGAAAAGCACTGGAAGATTTCAAAATTGGAGACACCTATTCGACACACACTACACTCACATCAATACTTCTTGTTACTGGAAAAGTTTCAAGATACACGAATACAGGAGGCTGATGGCCAATACTATTCTAAAACAGAAAAAGTGACCAACACTAACATTAAAGTTACAACTGTTAGTTGATCTTTGGTGTCTGCTTTGCCACTCACTTCCGCTAAATGATAGCACTGCTGCATCTATACAAAACTAACTCGTACCGGGCGAGTTGGCCGTGCGCGTAGAGGCGCGCGGCTGTGAGCTTGCATCCGGGAGATAGCGGGTTCGAATCCCACTGTCGGCAGCCCTGAAGATGGTTTTCCGTGGTTTCCCATTTTCACACCAGGCAAATGCTGGGGCTGTACCTAAATTAAGGCCACGGCCGCTTCCTTCCAACTCCTACGCCATTCCTATCTCATCGTCGCCATAAGACCTATCGGTGTCGGTGCGACGTAAAGCCCCTAGCAAAAAAAAAAACTAACTCGTTAGTGAAGGGCTCCAAAGTCAGTACTTCAGTAATTTTCCACAGCTCTGTATTTTTGTACTTCGTGCTCAGTTCTCTTAACAGGTACAAATGATACGTCCACACTGTATGTAATGGAGTTCATAGCGTAGCACACATGATGAAGGGTTTTTGAAATATAGAGTAGACGTCTCTGTTAATTTCTAGTTACACACGCACCCTCAATGAAATTACTCCACCACATGCTCCACTGAACAATATAAGCTTACGTCTAGTGTCACTTCCAATACAATAACATAATGTAAGTGCATGTACATTTCGATTAAAAGATCTTTAAAATCATTCGAAATGGAAATCTAAAATTCACTCGGCATGCGAATTGCACCGTCTTGCTAGCGAGGGTATTCTGTGTTGCCAAAACGGGAGTTTGGATGATGATTCCCAATGCGTGGTTTTGAAGGGCAAACAGATGCGTTGACAGGTCATGTGTTGAATTTTCAAATGCTGTGTCGGAGAGGTTACTTTGATTTTTACTGTTGGTTTTGCAGATAAGTTTATCGTTTAAGACATCACGCGAACAATTCGTGTCAAGCAAAGCAGAATAAATTACAAATCTTTATACTTGAATATTTTTCGTATGTTTAGTGCATAAGTCATACGGAAAAACACTCTTTAAGGAACTTCAACTATTCAAAAAAGTTATTAAATACGTAACATCGTTCCAATTAATATATATATTTGAATCTCAACTAAATGTTTTCAAACAGAGAGAAATGGAGTTAAGATATTGTAATTTTGCCTTTGGTGTAAGACATTTAAATTAGGCTTAGCCGTCAAACCAAATTATTTCAAGTACTCCAGTAAAAAAAATTCCAGAGGAGTGAGGTTGGCCAATATTATTAAGTACGTAATTTTACTGATAAACATGTGTTAGCGACACAAGTATAAACTGGTGACTAATGTGTTACGAATGTGTTCCACGGACCTAGAAGTAGTATTCGTACCTTTCAATAGCCATCCAATTATCAGTGCAGAGTAGCGTAAAGAAGGTTTCTGAAACTAACAACATATTTTCTGTAATATATGGATATAAAATGAACCGAGCTACATATTTTTCCTAAAAATATAAATCCAATACTTGTTAGTATAGAAAAGGGACTAATTGTCTTAAATTTCTGGGTTGATAATTCTGTTTTCTCTCTCCCATTTAAACAACTATTACCTCACCAATCACAACTTGCAATTAAAAGGAATTGTTAGGTAAAATTACAAATTTACTCATTTGTTTGTTGAATAAATGCCAATAACAGTGTATCAATCTATCAAGCAATTAATTCATTACTGGTAATAGAAATTTTGATGCGAAGTTCTCGGGGCGTGAATGCCTAACAGCACATTTACATATCCATTGATAGTTCCATATGAGTCGCTGGAACGTCAATCATCCTTAATACCAGTTATATTGAGCTCAAATCGCTTAGGATCACTTCCACTATGAATAGCCTTAAAATTATTTATTATAATAACATTTTTCATGACCTAGAATTAGTACTATATACGCCATCCTGAGAGATTTTATTTCTGATGAAACAGATCTTCGGAAGTAGTCGATTAAAGTTTGTACACCCAAAAATTCTCTTTACAAATTTTGTGCACTTCGTCCCGTGATATGGCCTGCAGCAAAATATTTGTTCCTTTATTACAACGTACATCTGTCCGATGCACACTTCTACAACAATCTGGTGTAATTCTGCTACGTTACGAAAGTGAGAAGCGGCGTGCAGAATAATTTGTAGGGAATGTTGTCATTTAAACTCATTCTTAAAGCGTACGCATGCACAATTTTTCTTGCAAGGTGTAGAAAAACCTCCATATATTACTCAATTAAGAAATCTCCAAGACTATTTAGCTTGTGGCTCCAGTGACCAATCAAGTGTAAAGGCCCGCTCCCACCTAGTGCAATGGAATGGAATCGAATCGAACAGAATTTCTTTTCGACACATGTTCAAACGGGAGGTATAGATGGCGATCGCCACGAGTCTAATCGAATCAAACCAAACGGAACAGGATTTTCTGCCAAGAATATTTTTTGACTGGCCGAGTGGCGGAATTGAAGAGAATTATCTACAACCGTCGAACTTCGTAAACGATTGGGATCATTCTGACGACCATTTGGCGGAAGGTGGGTATCTGCTTCAGCTGGTAAGTCAATTGTTTCCTGCATACTTCGAGAACTTTGTTTCTTGATAGTTTATTCAATTTAGTAATAACGGACACGAAAAAGCTAATCATATTAGTTAAATAATATAATTTCACAGTTTGTAATTAATGTTGAGGCTACTTCGATTAATTATTCCACCATTACACGGTACGCATTCTACTGCACTAAGATAGTTTTAAATTGATCATAGACTCATTGTATTTAAGTAGCATTACCTCCTTTAAAATTGAACTGATTTCTTAAATTCTACTATCTAAAATAATCCCGGCTCCAGAGCTAAATTGTTAGCGTGCTGGCTTTGGTCCACAAGGTCCAGGGTTCGATTCCCGACCGGGTTGGATATTTCAACCTTAAATGATTAATTCCCTTGACTCGGGGACTGGAGTTTGTGCTGTCCTCAACATCCCTGCAACTCACACATCACACATAACACTATAAACGAAGTTACCTACACATAGCAGATGCCGCCCACTTTCATCGGAGAGTCTGCCTTACAAGGGCTGCATTCTGCTAGAAATACTCACACAAAATTTAATCTGAAATAGTAGAAATTTCAATTCATAACTTGGATGTACTGCCGAGACTTAGCTTCATTACGGAATAAATATTCGAATAAGCTGGAATACTCCTCTTTCGGCTCTCTTAAGTTAATTTTATGCGCCCGGAATATTCTTCGAACTCTTTTTCAATCACTCTTAATTTTCTGTCTTCTCACACACAAATACTAACACTCTCACACCATCCTTGCGTGCTTCAGGTTTCCCGTAAAATCCCGTTCGGTTCTGCTCCGCTAGGTGTGAGCGGTCGAGTAGAAATTTCAACTGTTCGGTTCGAGTTTATTGAACTAGATGGGAGTGAGCCTTAAGCCTATCAGTAACATCAATCAATCAACAGCTGTATTTCACGACAAAATTTCGAATTATTGCACCTAAATGCACTTTTCTATTATCGCATCTACGTGCGCTTCTTTTTATATAAATTCATAATAATACCGTCCGGCTCCATGGCTAAATGGTTTGCGTGCTGGCCTTTGGTCATAGGTGTCCCGGGTTCGATTCTCGGCAGGGTCAGGAATTTTAACCATAATTGGTTAATTCCCCTGGCACGGAGGCTGGGGGTATGTGTCGTCTTCATCATCCTCATCACGGCGTGCAGGTCGCCCACGGACGTCAAATCAGAAGTCCTGCGTCTGGTGAGCCGAACTTGTCCTCGGGCAATCCCGCCATTTCCGTTTCATCCTCATCGGAGGGTCTGCCTTGCAAGGGATGCACTCGGCTAGAAATAGCAACACAAAATTACTATCAGAATACCGCACGCAAATATCTTTATATATAATTAATTTGCTTCATTCGTACTCAATAACAGAACAGTGTCATTCTGAAGAAGCCGACAATCAAAATATTTGGACACAACCACCCAAGGATTTAATATGCAAAAAGAAAACTATACTTCCGTGCTGAGAGTTTCGTTCACTGTATATCTTATGATTGGGAAAGGATTGTTGAGCACTATACTGCGCACGTCTTTACTTTTAAATTGATGTTTTGCAAAACAAAAGAGCAGCGCCTTACCTCTGTTGCCAGAGCGCTACTGCCGCGTGAACAGCTGATGCAACTAGAGGGCGGTAAACAGCCCTCGTAAAATATAATATCGTACTCAGAAAACTTAAAAAATTGGAATTGAAAAGAAATTCATAAAACTACACTTATTAACAACATTCTTTCTAGAATAAAAGAGAATGAAGGAATAACACATCACTCACTGCCACTTACTGGTCTAGAAAGGAGGTTATGGCCTACAAATGGAACACTCCACTGATCCCAGAATCACTTTCTTGCCACTTGTCTTTCCATGGCGTTAACTTCAGGGGCGATGAATAGGGCCTTAGAGTCAGTGATGCTATTTGCGAGGAAATGGGGATTGAAAATTAATGGAAATAAGTCTAAAATATTGGTAGTACAGGTGAACAAAAGAAGAAAGATAGAAGGGAATTGGGTAATTCAGGGAGAAAGATTGGAACAGGTAAGGAAGCTGGAATATCTAGGAGTTATTTTTAATGATAAAGGAACTTGGAGTGACCAGATCAAAAGAGTGAAATATAGAGGATTGCCAGCCTTAGCCTCAGTCAGAAATTTGCTACTCAAGTACCCGGGGATCAGTTATAAAACACTGAGACTCGTGTTCAGGTCGGTAATCGTGGGGAGGGTATTGTACGGAGCAGAAGTTTGGGGGCTGGATGAGAAAAGAGAGGAACTAAGAAGGATTGTTAGTAGTTTTGCCAAGTTAGTGATGGGCTTACCGAGGTGTACAGCAAATGTAGGGGCGGAATTAATGTGTGGGGAGGATTTGGAATCAGAGGGTGTGAAAAGAATAGTTAGATATTGGATGAATTTAAAAAGACAGGAAGGTGGGAGAGTTTTACAGGCAGCATATGTACAGCAATTTAAGAGCATGTATAAGGGTGGATGGTTAGAAAAAATAAAGGGATATTTGGAGAGGATAGGATTAGGACACCTGTGGGGGGAGGTTTGGTCAAAGACAGAAGTGAGAGGGATGAATATACTGGAAAGGAGAATTAGAGATATCCATAGCAGAAATTATTGGGGGAAAGCAGACTAAGAAATTCGCTGACTGTTTTGACGAAAATAGAGGAGATAGCAGGGTTGAATATTAGATACGTCGATAGGTCAAAACGATATGGGATGATGTGGTGGCTTTTAGGTCTGCCAAGGAATAAAGGCTGGTTACAGGGCAGGGATAAGACAAGGTGTGTACTTTGTGGAGATGTGAATGATGAGTTTCACTTACTAAGAGACTGTGAGGTAACGAGGGGGTTAAGACATGGATTATTGAGTGCCGAGCATCGGGAAATACTGGGGAGAGGGGATGAGAACGCAATACTGAGATGGATTATTAAACAATGGGAAAAAGGGGGTGAATTGAACAGGTATTTTTGTGCGACAAAAAAGGCCTGCGAGAGTAAAATGAAGGAGAGTGAGTTAGAGGGTGGGCAGGGGAATAGGGGGGTGGAATAGTTATCTGTATAAGGGAAGGGGATAGTATGTTAAAATTCTAATGGATTAGGGAATGTAGGGACTGAGTACTTAGTTAGGCGGAGTTGGGTAAGAGGACAGGATTGCATGGTCTGTTTGTTTTATGATATGTTAGTAATTGTTATTCATTGTAATTTTATTAGGTTATGATGGTAATTATTTGTGAAGGCTGAAATGTGGTAATGGTGAAGTGGTATATTTATTGTTGATATGTGGAGTTGGAGGAGTGGTGGTATAAATATGGTAATGGAGAAGTGGTATAGGATGAAGAAATATGTTGGAAAGGTGTTGGTATATGCGTGACTGGTATTGGTTATTCATTGTAATTTCATTAGGTTATGATGGTAAATAATTTGTGAAGGCTGAGATGTGGTAATGGTAAAGTGATATATTTATTGTGATATTTGGAGTTGGAGGAGTGGTGGTAAATGTGGTGTTGGAAAAGTGTTATATCGTTGGAATGTAGTGTGAGAGAAGTGGTGATATAAGTAGAGGTGGTATATAATGTGGAGTTGGTGCTGTATTGCTGAAATGTGGTGTGGGAAGTATTGAAGGTTTAGTATTTAGGTGATGTATGGTTTGGTACTGAGATGGTTTATTTATGGTTGACTTCGTGGGAGTTGGGAGGTGGTATTATTGTATTGGTGTCTGGTATAAGTATTTAATTTCTGGAGCTGGATAGAGGTGAGTTTATTGTTATTTTGTAAATTTTGGTTTGTTTGTATGGAGAGGAGGAAGAAATATGATGTTGGAGAGGTGTTGGTATGTGTTGAATTGCTGAGATATGGTGTCGGAAGCATTGGAGGCTTAGTATGTATGATTAGGTGATGTATGGTATGGTATTGAGATGGTTTATTTACGGCCGAATTCGTGGAAGTTGGGAGGGGGTATTATTGTATTGGTGTCTGGTATGAGTATTGAATTTTTGGAGCTGGAGAGAGGTGATTTTATTACAATTTTGTAAATTGTGGTTTGTTTGTATGGAGAGGAGGAAGGAGTATGATGTTGGAGAGGTGTTGGTATAGGCGTGATTGGTATTTGTTATGCATGGTCGAAATTTTTGGGAGATAGAGAGGTAATTTTATTATGGAGTGTTATGGCGGAGTGAAATGATATGAAGCAATGTTAACGCTGATTGGTAAAAGCTGTGGTATGATGGATTGGAATGCAATGACGGAATATTGTTGTTATTATTTAGACTTGTACTATAGGAGGTGGAATCTGAAAGATTAAATGCAATGTTAGTGTCATGGCTGGTTTGGTATGCAATAGTGTAATGTTGCTGGTGTAGTTTATTTTGGAGTAGGTCAGGGAACAATAGAGGTGATGAAAATGCTGAAGCAAGAAGGTCGCGTGATGAGTGGGTACGTGTGAGTGATAACAAGCAGCAAGTTGCAACACCAGCAGCAGATTGTAAACATAGAACAGGCTGATGAGGTGTTCATTTCATTTTATTTTGTATGTGGTGGAGAGTGGTGGCTTGGGTTGGACTGCGTTTATTATTAGTTATTTATTTATTTATTTATTATTATTGTGAACATGTATTCGGGGCTGAACGTCTGTTTTGTTCATTAATAAATACATACATACATACACTTGTCTTTCCCGAACTACACCGAGACATGCTAATCACGCACGAACTAAGTACACTAAGCAATACGCGAATGTAAATAAAACTACAGCTATTTTCACACACAGGCTATTAAATCTGTATTTTGCTAACTTATGCTGTGCTAAACTGTAAACTACGCTATACTGTACTCAACTAGAGAGATAAGGACTAATATGAAAAACACAAAATACTGAAGAAAATGCAAAAGATCGTGAAATGTACCGAAAACCATACACGCTGAGCGAGGCAGGTTACATACGCGGTGAATGTTGGCAACTAGGCTTAGAGATCGCACTCTGCCGATATAAGTCGCTAAGAATGGCAGCTTGGTACTGGTTGGTTGTCTAGGTTTCTTTTTCTTCTTTCTTTTATTGCTATTTGCTTTACGTCGCACTGACATATAGGTCTTATGGCGACGATGGGATAGGAAAGAGCTAGGACTGGGAAGGAAACGACCGTGGCCTTAATTAAGGTACAGCCCCAGAATTTGTCTGGTGTAAAAATGGGAAACAACGGAAAACCATTTTCAGGGATGGGGTTCGAATCCACTATCTCCCGGATGCAAGCTCATAGCTGCGAGCCCCTAACCTCACGGCCAACTCGCCTGGTGTCTATGTTCCAACACATAACCACCAGACAGAGCCAAAATCAACCAAAACGTCAATTTAGAAGTAAAACAATGTGGAGTATAGTAAGTAATAATACAAACATATTTAACCAAGGCGCAAGTGTCTTCTGCCCTCACAACATTTCTGCAGTGAGATTTGCATAAATATTACCGAGATGAACTATCAGAACCCCTAAAATTTATGCAACTCCCCTACATGAATGTAGAGTGAGTAGGTGATACTTGCGCCTTGTTCAAATACGTTTTCATCTAACCTATTAGTTCCTTAAAGCCCCTTCCCCGTTATTACTAGGAATACCTACGTATTGGATTACTTTTTTATTTGTGCATTTTTATTTTCATTACCTAGTTAATATCGTAGTTATTCATTAATAGTCGTTTTAAATAAAACCGGATATTTAAATTCTCTCTTTTCGGTCGTCCTTGCACTCTGGCATATGGTAGGTGATAAATTTCAAATTTTCAGCCTTTATAATGCAGTCTACCTAATTCACGCTGTGTTTGATCCGACTTACATCACTGAAGCATTATTGATTATACAGAGTGGGAAAAATAAAACTGGTCCGGAAAAGATAACTGCCCATCAGAGGAAATGCTGGAAACCATGTTTTCGATGCACCAGTCGGTTTCTGTCACGTGTTATTTCGATGCACCAGTCAGTTTCTCTCACGTGTTACTTCGATACACCAGTCAGTTTCTGTCACGTGTTATTTCGATGCACCAGTCGGTTTCTGTCACATGTTATTTCGATGCACCAGTCGGTTTCTGTCACGTGTTATTTCGATGCACCAGTCGGTTTCTGTCACGTGTTATTTCGATGCACCAGTCGGTTTCTGTCACGTGTTATTTCGATGCACCAGTCGGTTTCTGTCACGTGTTATTTCGATGCACCAGTCGGTTTCTGTCACGTGTTATTTCGATGCACCAGTCGGTTCCTGTCACATCTCTCAAGTACGTCGCTGTGACTACGTGTGAGTGAGCAGACATGTTTAGTGACCAGATTAATGCAGCACAAAAGGTGCTTACAATAAAGAAAAGCGCATATTATTTGTCGAGTGTTATGCGAAGCACGATTCATGGAAAACCTTAACATCTTAAGACTGGAAGTATTTAGACAAAACCTCCAGCAAAGTCTGCATTGCAAGGTTTAAGGGGAAAATGGCGTGAAACGGGCTCTGTAGTGAATAAAACCGTAACTATCCGAAAAGCGTTCCATCACCAGAAAATAAATGCTCGAGTGAAGGAAAGCCTGGAACGAAGTCCGAAGGAAATTTTAACGCCGTTTAACTGTGCAAGTGGGAATTAAGAGACTGTCGTGCGGATACATTGTCAAAAAGGACCTGCCTGCAGTTGCATCCTTACAAATTTACTGTTGTGCAACCGTTAAAGCGTCCAGACGAACCTTTGCGTGTTGAGTTCTGCCGGTGGTTCCTGAGTGAAGTGGAGTCAGGACTTCCTGATATTCAGCTTTCCATTCTTTCCGATGAGGCCATTTCTAGCAATTTCTGTGACGTTCATTAACAAAGGTCAAATCAGTCATGTATATACACTGACTGACAGAGCAAATGCAACACCAAGAAGGAGTGGTCATAACTTTATGCCAATTGCAGGCTAGACTGACGTCACTGAGGTATGCTCATGATGTGAAATGCGCCGCTGTGCTGCGCACGTAGCGAACGATAAATGGGACACGGCGTTGGCGAATGGCCCACTTCGTACCGTGATTTCTCAGCCGACAGTCATTGTAGAACGTGTTGTCGTGTGCCACAGGACACGTGTATAGCTAAGAATGCCAGGGCGCCGTCAACGGAGGCATTTCCAGCAGACAGACGACTTTACGAGGGGTATGGTGATCGGGCTGAGAAGGGCAGGTTGGTCGCTTCGTCAAATCGCAGCCGATACCCATAGGGATGTGTCCACGGTGCAGCGCCTGTGGCGAAGATGGTTGGCGCAGGGATATGTGGCACGTGCGAGGGGTCCTGGCGCAGCCCGAGTGACGTCAGCACGCGAGGATCGGCGCATCCGCCGCCAAGCGGTGGCAGCCCCGCACGCCACGTCAACCGCCATTCTTCAGCATGTGCAAGACACCCTGGCTGTTCCAATATCGACCAGAACAATTTCCCGTCGATTGGTTGAAGGAGGCCTGCACTCCCGGCGTCCGCTCAGAAGACTACCATTGACTCCACAGCATAGACGTGCACGCCTGGCATGGTGCCGGGCTAGAGCGACTTGGATGAGGGAATGGCGGAACGTCGTGTTCTCCGATGAGTCACAATTCTGTTCTGTCAGTGATAGTCACCGCAGACGAGTGTGACGTCGGCGTGGAGAAAGGTCAAATCCGGCAGTAACTGTGGAGCGCCCTATCGCTAGACAACGCGGCATCATGGTTTTGGGCGCTATTGCGTATGATTCCACGTCACCTCTAGTGCGTATTCAAGGCACGTTAAATGCCCACCGCTACGTGCAGCATGTGCTGCGGCCGGTGGCACTCCCGTACCTTCAGGGGCTGCCCAATGCTCTGTTTCAGCAGGATAATGCCCGCCCACACACTGGTCGCATCTCCCAACAGGCTCTACGAGGTGTACAGATGCTTCCGTGGCCAGCGTACTCTCCGGATCTCTCACCAATCGAACACGTGTGGGATCTCATTGGACGCCGTTTGCAAACTCTGCCCCAGCCTCGTACGGACGACCAACTGTGGCAAATGGTTGACAGAGAATGGAGAACCATCCCTCAGGACACCATCCGCACTCTTATTGACTCTGTACCTCGACGTGTTTCTGCGTGCATCGCCGCTCGCGGTGGTCCTACATCCTACTGAGTCGATGCCGTGCGCATTGTGTAACCTGCATATCGGTTTGAAATAAACATCAATTATTCGTCCGTGCCGTCTCTGTTTTTTCCCCAACTTTCATCCCTTTCGAACCACTCCTTCTTGGTGTTGCATTTGCTCTGTCAGTCAGTGTAGTTTCCGGGACAGTTTTATTTTACCCGCCCGGTATTTCCAGGACTGTATTATTAATGTAGAATAGGGCCTCTCGAATTCCCAAAATGTCGCGCTTGCAAACTGAGGCGCAGAATTCATCTGCACAGTGTTCATCGGTCCCAATCGGCTCGGCTTGGACCAAAGCTTCGTCTCTGGGCTATTCGGCTAAGCTCGACTCAATTCGGCTCGGATTTGGGGTGCTAAGGAGCAAGTGGGGAAGAGGGAGACAGACAGAGCGAGGGAGACAGGCGTGGGGAGAGAGAGAGAGACAGAGCTATTGCTCCAATTCGAGGAGTGGGGGTCTGTACTCTGGTCAACCAAGCGAAGTCGTTTTTTGTACCGTGCACAGTGCAATACACTGGCGCATGCACCCTAAGATGCCCTGATTTAGAGTCTTGAATAGCTCGACCAAGCGTACCAACATCACTATTGCTATTAAGTTTTTAAAATTTTGCTCATATAAAGTATTCATTTTGGAATAACTCTCCTAAGATGTTTGTTTCTCGAAACAGAGGCAATTAAAAGTAGATAACGAGGCTTTCGTCGGTAAGGCTTCGCAGAAAGGTTGTAACTTTTTTGATGAATACTATAAAATAAATAAAATCATGAATAAAAATATATAAATAAAATTACTCAAAAACTTAATAAAATTAATAAGCATAATTAACCGAAATGTCCGTAGTATGGGCGCCAGAGTTCACCAGAATGGATCCCTCGAATTTAGATAAGAGCATGATAAACTGTATATCCCAGGGCGTGTACATAATGCTGCGTACTGGTACATCTGCTGCAGGCCTTACCTAACCTCCTGAAAACGACTAATTAGGTAGGAACTGCACCTAGGTTCATCAAGAACACTGATTCTAAAATAGCTACCTATATTCTTAACAAATTCCGTGCATGAGCACCTCATCAACATACAACATTATACATATAATACACACATAAAATATTGCTGGAAGACTCCATATTTACAACAACAATAATACTAATGAAAACAGTGGGAAAATGAAAGCGAGAACTAAGCTACCATTTGTAGATAGTCCGATGAACAATGAACATGTATGAAGATAAATACCCTTCACTGTCTCTATATCAATTCGACTTACCGATTCTCATAATCGGCAGTTATCACATCACACAGACACTGTACCTTGTACTACTGTGTTCACATATTTTAACACTTGTTGTAAGGATATATACACACGTCTGTCGATCCTCAACATAAATTTATGGAAAGTCTGAGATAGCTTTCACCAACATATAATGCTAGGCCGCCACAAGTGCTACAATACTTAATGCGCAAGCACTCTCCACAATCAGCCACTTTCCACGAACATAACAAGACTACGCTCCACAAACGTTTGAAGTCCAGTCCATTGCAGCCGTGTCACTCCAGTGCCGTATATCAGCACCACTTCCTTCCCGTACAGTGCGTCAGTTGTAGTTCTCTTATACAGTGTTATTCGTTGTAGTTGTCTTCCTTCTCGTTCCTTTACAATCACCTCTACAATCACCTCTACAATCACCCTTACAATGTTCCTGGTTGCCGCCGTATGATCAACCTTTATAGACATC
Source organism: Anabrus simplex (assembly GCF_040414725.1). NCBI lineage: Eukaryota > Metazoa > Arthropoda > Insecta > Orthoptera > Tettigoniidae > Anabrus > Anabrus simplex. Next base: position 76,346,699 of record NC_090271.1, on the reverse strand, counting down.
AACATCCCCCTCCTCTCAGATGATATGTCTGGATTGGTGCTTGCCCACCAATCATGAGTGATCTCTAGTCAAGACCAAGCCCTGAACTACTTCTTCCTCCCAAGACAATAACAAACTCTGGGGTTTGCCTCGGATGAGTCAACGAACTTTCCTAATACAGCAACAAGCTCATCTCATCAGGCTGGGATATATACATGACTCATGAATTTCCCGACACAAGTACATCACAACAAACACTGGGGTAGCCATATGACTCATTCAAATTACCAGAGTTATTAAAGCAATGTTTTCCCACTCGTGCAAAACAAATTACTCATACCTACATATGTGGATATCTTCCAGCTTACCAATATAAATGGCAAAATATACAAATGAAATACTGATAATAATAATAATAAATCGAATACTGACAATAATATCTATAACTTCTACATATAATTCGGGGCTGTGATATATGTACTATCACAAGGTTAGTTAAATAGGAAAGTGTTGGATTTGGTGTGGAAAAGCAAGACCACGAATATGGCGAAAGGATTAGAGTAGATGCAAGCAGTAAAAGATATTTGGAAACGAAAATTTTTGCACTGGTTAAGGTAGTCTGAAGAGAATATCTGTGGACGTAAGACACAAATAACTGCAATACTTTCGTGGTTATAGATAAAATGCCAAATTAACTTAATGTTTCGTGATCCTGCCTTATGGAGAGATGCTACGAAACCCCAGGCATAACAAGATCCGGTTCTTGATAGGAAATTCCCTCAGAAATAAAATGTATAGGGTAGCTGATGAGGTATCTTGACTTGCTGATAACGGTAGGAGTAGTAGATCTGATATCGGTCTACAAGGAATCAGAGTGAGTCGGATATATAATGGGCCCAACAGTTCGTTTTGAAATCTCCACAGAGCAACCAAAAGACGTTTATAGGGAAAAGAAGCTGATCTATGAAGCAATCATAACTTATTATGAAGATAAATTTGGACTGAAGGACATGAAGGTGATAGGGTTAATGATATGAGCTAAGGGACTATGTCTCGATTCATTGTGAATTTTTCGAATCAGTTTCATTTAGACGTTCCGGAACTGCAAACTATTTCTTTGTTATCTTTACGATATTAAATTTGATTTACCAGAAATCATTGCTATATGCTGTAACTCTTGTAAATTAAGGACAACATGAGAATAATGCTGTAAACACATTTATACTGTAAATGTTAGCCGAAAGATACATTTCATTGTTTCGTTATGCTTTGTATATTATGGCAACCTTCAACTGAACGAAGGCTTGTATATAAATAATAATAATTGACTGTGGGATATTGTCAGAGAGAATTATGAAAAATAATGTTTTTTTAAAAATGTTCTTCAGATATATTAAAAAGAGAAAACGCTCAATACACAAAAATTTCATAGGGTCTATAAAAGGCATGCCGAACCGATAGTGAGTTCTAGGTTTATTCTGCGACAGAAGGGTATTATTATGAAGTAAAACTTCGGCTATATGATAAAGAAAAGGAGAGTGAGGTTGAGATCGGTTGAATAAACGCTGTCGTGACTCAAGGTTTTTAGCTGATAGATGTGGATACTCTTCTTCCCGTTTCCTGAAAATGCGACACTTCGATCCGATTTGTAATTACCAAACTGTGCACTAATGTTTGATGAGTTCTATTACCTTTCCCATTTGCGAGTGATTGTGGTATTATGAGGCTGAACAAAGAAGTTATTGAACTGAAATTGAAAATTATTTATTTAAGGTTAATTACAAGTTGAGTCTTTCGTCCCTTTAGCTGTAACTAACTGCCACCACTACGACTTCACATAATCTGATAGTATTAGATAATCTAAATAATGACTAAGAATAATACAAATAGAGTGAAAGTAAATATAATTTATAATGAAAATACATTCCTCTTATTCTTCTTATTTGTATTCTTTAATTACAGGCTCTATAGGACCACCGGCACCTTTGTCATGGTTTGGGTTTTTTCTTCTCCTGCCAGTATCTCTTCATCCTCTCCCTCCTTATGTCCCGTTCTTCAGCAGATATAAACTCTTCTCTATTTCTGTGCCTTCCTCTGTCGTTGAGCTCTGACATATTGGTTGATGTATATTCATTTCTCCAGTTCTCTTTCCCTTCCTCCTTGATCCCCATCTCAGTCCAATTCTTCCGAAGTGCTATATGCTGTAACTCTGCTGTAATGCTGTAGTTCCCGTCTTTCCTCTCGCCCTACCCGTTGTCTCCCGTACTTTTCTAGTCGTTCCCTCCATGATCATCCTGATCACATGTCCAGCAAATCTTTCTCCCTTGAGTGTTATTTATTCGGAGATCGTTCTCATTATAAATATAAAACGACATGTCCTGACTGATTGACTGACTAACTGACTGACTGACTCATCACGCCTGAGCCTAAAGTACTGGACATAAAGAAATGAAATTTTGGGGATACATTTACATTACAATGTAGGTGATCACTAAGAGAGGATTTTTGGATATTATATCGCTAAGGGGTTGAAAAGGGCCGTGAAATTTCACAATGAGTGTATGTATATCTCAAAAACTTAATTCCCTTTAAAAATAAAGAAACTTGTATATTTTGTTTTCGGCACTTCATCTTAAGGAGGGTGAAAAAGGTTAAAAGGTGTTGATTACCTTTTATGAGGATTCTTACATCTCAAGAACTGAAGATGTTACAGACATGAAAAATGGTTTTTGAAATCTCATTTAAAAATAAAGAAACACCTATTTTTTTGTTTTTGGAAAATCGAATTAATACCGGTTGAACAGGAGTGATAAATGGGGAGAATTTTAAAAAGCTATATCTACAGTGTATATCAGGAACGTAACATGTTATAGACGTGAAAACTGGTATTTTTAATCTTCTTTAAAATAATAAAACATGTATTTTTTGTTTTCGGAAAAATCACTTACGGGGTGGGGGTAAAGAGGACTAAAAGGGAGTTGAATTATTTTTGTTGAGATGCTGATATCTCAAAACTTAAGATCTTGCAGACGTTAAAATTGGTATTTGGAGTCTCCTTTAAAACGAAAGAAATACGTTTTCCATGTCTTCATAAAATCCACTTAAGGGGATGAATAATTGAATAATTAGTTGAATTCTTTGTATGAGGATACTTAAGTTTCAAAAACTAAAGATGTTTCATACGTGAAAATTTGTATTTGTAATATCCTTTAAAAATAAAGAAACACGCACTTTTGGCGGGTAGGGGGGGGGGCGGGAATCAACTTAACGGGATGGGGGAGGAGGGATGAAAAAGAAGTTGAATCATTTTATGAGGATTCCTATATCTGAAAAACTAAAGGTGTTACAGACATGAAAATTTGTATTTGGAATCTTCTTTCAAATTAAAGAAACATGTATTCCTTTTTTCGGAAAATCCACTTAAGTGTCGGTTAATGAATTGAAAATTTGTTGAATTCTTTGTATGAGGATACTTATATCTCAGAAACTGAAGATGTTACAGACGTGAAAATTGGTATTTGGAGTCTCCTTTAAAAATAAAGAAGCATGTAATTGTTGTTTTCATAAAATCCCCTTGAGGGGATGAAAAGAGTTGAAAAATCTGGTGAATTTTTAAAATCAGTACCGGTATATCTACAGTATATGTCAAAAATCTAACATGGCACAGACGTGAAACTTGGTATTAGGAAAGTCCATTAAAAATACAGGAACATGTACTTTATAATGTTTTCTGAAGAGGCACTTAACAGGGGTGAGAAAAGAGTTGAAAACTCTTTACGAGGATACTTACATCTCAAAATCTGAAAATGTTAAGGACGTGAAATTTGGCATTTGGAATCTCCTTTAACAATAAGGAAACATGTATTTTTTCGGAAATTTCACTTAAGTGGGGGTGGGGTTTGGGAAGGACTGATAAAGCGATTTTTATATCTCAAAAGATGTTACACATGTGGAAATAGGTATTTGGAATCTCCTTTAAAAATAAAGAAAAATGTTTCTTTGACTTGAAAGAAGACTCCTTCTCACGTATACAGTTCTATGTCGCATCTTAGCCCCAAAAGGCAAAACCACAAACGTGGTTTACAAGGACTTTCTGGGGTAAATGACACTCAGTTTTGCGTTGAGATTTTACACTTTAGGGATTTTCAGACAATGTCTTAGTACAGTATCGAACAACGATTACTTTTATCAAATTACATAATCCACGCGATCGAAGCCGCAGGTAGCTGCCAGTATAATATATTACAATTTAACATTTAAAATGGATTCCTAGAAGACTGTGATAATTTCAGAAATTTACATTAATTCATCCTTAATCGCTTATATGCCTAAAAATGTAGTAAATAACGATATTTCAGGCATTTTCTCAAAATAATAAGCAAGCAGTTGAGTGAGATATTCCAGAGCTCCATCCACCCTTGTGTCTTGTATGTGATGTAATGTGATATTGCGTACCAATAGTGACGACAGGTTGTTTTGATTCACTAGAGCTTCACATTATATTTATCTTAAACTGTTATAACCTTCTTTTTTTTATAATTTGCTTTACATCGCACCGACTCAGATAGGTCCTATGGCAACGATGGGATAGGAAAGGGCTAGGAGTGGTAAGGAAGCAGCCGTGGCCTTAATTAAGGTACAGTTCCAGAATTTGCCTGGAGTGAAAATTGGATACCGCGGAAAACCATATTCAGGGCTATCGACAGTAGAGTTCAAGCCCAATATCTCCCGGATGCAAGCGACCAGCTCGCCCGGTTGTTGTTCTAAAGTACCATAATCCAAAATAATAAATATCACAGTTTGGAATAAAATCTTTCTCACTGGCAAGGAAAGGAATCCTTGGCATGATAGGACCACCAGGGAGTAGTATACATAAAAACTCTTGAATCCTTAGTATTTCATACTTCGCTGTAGATTCGCATAATTACAGGAGGTTTGCCACTGTTAAGGACGTCTGCTAAAGAAAATGGCATCTTCAGGAGATAGATAAGGATTTTCTCTCTTTTAATAAAAAATCATGATATTTTTGCTGTATAATGGTTCATTCTACATACAGAGTAACAAAGGAGCTGGTGAAATTTCAGGAATAGATTCCTCACAAGAATAAAAAAAATCTCAATAATCTCCTTTGCCACGTTAGAGGTTACATTATACACAAGAATATGTGCAGCCGATAAGATAATCAACCCTCCATCGTTCACCCTACACACGGTATTACACATTACAAAAACATTCAACACACGTCTCGCATTTTTACCCTACAAACAAAGATTCTGAGTGCACTCTGCCCTACATTCAAGCTTTAATAATGTCCGGAACGAGCATTTCCGGACCCATATTGATATAATCATTCTGTCTTCTCTGCACGTGAGGAAACCACGCCTAAAGCTTTGCCAACTTTCTCCATTACTTTCTGTACCTCTGAGTACATTTTACTGATAAATTATTCATTTTCAGTTGAGAGATTCAAGCAATACAACTGAGGATGGAGTCACATGGATCATGTGATGTTTCAGTATCAGCAGGATATCTGCCTGAGCAGTGTTTCTCATGCCAAGCCAAGGATCTTCATGGGTTGCATATGCCACAGGTTTATTTCATTCTTTTGATGATGAATTTGTTTCTACGGTTAAGAGAATAAAGGTAATAAACCTGTAAATTATCGATGGTGAATTTCAGTGCTTTATAATGTTAATCTCAGAAATGGATATCTTCTACTCTGAGGAGCTAAAAAGTTATTTTCAAAATGTAGTAACGTACTATGTAATGTATTTATTGCCAGTGATAATAATAATCGAATGGACTCAGCTACTGTGCGCGAGCATTTTGATTTAACGCCATCTGGCTGTTTGTTCCTCAATTTCGTCGTTCCGTTTTACTCTAAATCTACAAGGTGGCATTCCCCCTGTGGGTGGGGTGGGGGGTATAAAAACACTCACGGCATCCCCTGCCAGTCGTAAGAGGCGACGAAAAGGGACCCCAGGGGCTCTAAAGTTGAAGGCGTGGATTGGCGAATTTGAGGCCATTAACTGAGTCTTGGCATTGCTTCAACGTACTTGTGCAAGGCACCTCACTTTCATTTATCCTATCGGACCTCACTTGTTCAACTCTTGTCCTTTTCTAATTTAATTTAATTTCGCACAATGTGCATAATTAGAGGACATACTCTTAAGCATGTTCACAGAATTTTGTCAGAGATATTTGTCTGCGCTTACATGTCATTACGTAATATCTGTCACATGGGTTATCAAAAAGTTTGCACACGCATAGTTCATCTGGTTGGTGGTAGATGTCTCTCGTGCAGATACCGTGGTGAAAACTATCAACAGAAAAACGCGTCATGAAGTGTCTCAATGCGTAATTGGCTTCTATCCATTCTCTGTTGACCATAGCATCTGTAGCGTACAATTCAGGAAATATTTCTTCTCTTTTTCCTTGCAGTTCACGGAGTAGACTCTGGTATGCTTCTGTTGATGGCAGGCATAGGTCGTATCTTAAATCCTCAATGTAGAAGGATTCTCTGGCGAGAACATATGTCAGACGTGAGGGTGTATACTTTGAAATACACAAGGCCTTTTTCAGGAATCTTGCTTTTAATTTTTCGATTTACTTCAGATTCTTCTTTCTTAATTGGTCCCAAATTAAAGTCAAACCATATGTCACTATTGGAGTGATTTTTAACTTAAAATTTTTTACGTGGTATTTAATGATAACTTCCGTAAATTCGGTATACTGTTCATAGTTCATATAGCGGCGATAACTCTCTCCCGAACATGGATAATGTATACATTTGCGTGAGTCTGTAATGTGATTCCCAAATATTTTGTAATGTCCGACCCCCACGGTATTACATGTGGAGGCCAAGACAGTCTTTCAGTTTTCACCCCCTTCATGTTCTGAAACGGTTTAAAAATAGAGCTAGTTGGCTAAGTGGTATAGACCACGCAGTGTATTCATAACCCACTAACGGCAGCCCTGAAAATAGTTTTCTTTGGTTTCCCATTTTCACACTAAGAAAATACTTGGTATGTTCCGTATCTCCGTATATTTTCATTCACGATCAAAATGAATGTTTAACTTTTCAATTAAGTTGAATTGCAGAGGCAATGTCGCTTCCTTCATAGTCCTATCCTATCGTCTCCAAATCTGTGTGTGTCGGTGCGACGTAAAATAAATAGCAACACATTTTCACCCATCCCAGTCTTCGTCATGGACAGCCAGAAGCTGTTCACACGGTTCAGCCGATTATACTGTAGTTGTTGATCACATCTGAAGATCTTGTATGTCCGAACATACTTTTATAGGATCTTATCTATCCTTACTGACTGATTCATCATCGCCGAGCCAAAACTACTGGACATAAAGAAATGACATTTTGGGGATACATTTATATTACAATGTAGGTGCTTAATAAGGAAGGATTTTTTATATCCCATCGCTAAGGTGGTGACCATGGAGGGGGGGGGGTGAATTGCTTAAATGAGTATAAGTTATCTATATCTCAAAACTTAACATTTTACAGACATGAAAATTCTTATCGGTAATCTCCTTTAAAAAATAAAGGAACACGTATTTTGTTTTCGGAAAATTCATATAAGGGGGCTGAAAAGAACCAAAAAAGGAATTGAATTATTTTATGAGTATACTTACATCTCAAAAACGGAAGATGTTTCAGACGTGAAAATTGGTATTTGCAATCTCCTTTAAAGATAAAGAAACACTTTTTTTGGAAAATCCACTTACGTGGGGAGGAAGGGATGGATGGATTGATAAAGGGGTTGAATTCATTTTATGGGGATACTTATATCTCAAAAACTGAAGATGATACAGACGTAGAAATAGGTACTTTGAATCTCCGTTGAAATGAAAGTAACGCGTACTTTTTGTTTTCGACTTGTGAGATGACTGTTTCTTACATGTGCATTTCTATGTCGCATGTTCCACTAGCCTCATCATCTTAGCTCCAAAAGGCAACACCATAGTTTACAAAGAGGTTCTGGGGTAAATAAAACGGAATTTTTCAGTAGGTTTCCATACTTTGAGATTTTTCAGATGTCTTAATGCAGTACCGATGAACGATGACGTATCAAATTACGAAATCCACGCGAACAAAGCCGCGGGTAACAAATAGTTCTTGAATACAACAGTTGATGTTCGGGAATGAGTCAGTTGCCTTGCTCCTGGTCTTCATGTACCCTGAGGAGCTCCAAACCTATGAGCGAGTGATGTCATCAACGGTGACTCTAAACGAGTCTGGACTATTGGTACCTTTAATTTTAGAAGTCTTTTCAATTTTATCGTTACTAGTTGAAGTCCCCCCAGGACAACTCCGATTCTCTTGCAAACGCGACAGCGTTAGAGTTACGAGACCTAAAGATTCATAATGCTCTCTATAGAACCTTCCTCCTTTGATTTATTTATTTTCATTATGATGACCCCTCCATTTTCCTCTCCCGATTAGAGTTAGGAGAGGATGAACATCTCATGGTACTTCTTAAAATATCCATCCCATCACGAATCTATGGCCATTAATATTCAACTCTTTTGATACCAGGCTATAATGTAGTGGTTGCATTAACAATGCCAAGAAAATTTCAATGAAAATGCACACAATAAGGAAAAATATTCTCCTACTTACCTTTTTGGAAGTAGAACCCTGTTCATTTTTCCATAGCATAGATGTGTATATAGAATATGTGAGTGTGACTGTAATTGCATTAGAGTTTCATTTTCTTCATTTAAAAGTGTACGAATATTTTTTGAAAAAGTTAAATTTCGAAATTTGACCACATTTTATATTTATAGTGCACTTTTTTCATAGTTATGATACCTTTGTGAGAATGTACAGCTAATTTTGAATTAAAAAACTAAGGTTTTACACAATTCTTGATAGTACTTTTTGCGAATTACGAATTTTTACAAAATTATCCACGCGGAGGTCAAATGCGCAATAACCTCTTCTTGACTTCGAACACTTTTCAGTCGATAAATTATTATCTAATTAATCACCTAATGTTCAAACATTGCGTATTTTAATCATATTTCATATACTTATACATTCTTACACTATTGTAAGTAAATAAACAAACGTATAAACAAACGAGATAAGAAGCAAGGGACGCGAAGCGACAGAGTGCAGGGCTACCACCCGCGAAACATAAAATGCGTCGAAAGAAAGCTTTCTTAAAACTTCACTGATATCGATATCGCATGTTTTCGATATTTTATGAGAGTAACAGATTCAGTATTTCCGGCGGTATTAGTTATGCTGCCGTCGTGCAGCAGGAATTGAAGATACAGGCGAAACGACAACGTGGCCGACAGATCGCCCCCCGGCATTTTTAACAATAGCTCGCATGGCCGACAGATCGGCGCCTGGCAATAAGTTGGTCGGTGATGTTTTTAGCAGAACTGTAGACTTCGTCCACAAGTATAGGTTTGTCAGAGCTTATCAACATTTATCATTATCCTCATGCCGGGTCAGGGCATTTATGACACTTCCACACCTTCCTCTCTCCTTCCACATTCCTCATTCATCATTTTCTTCCAGTCCAAGTTTCTTCGTCTTGAACTCCACCTTGTTCTAGGTCTCCCCCTCCTTCTCTTCCCCTCGAACGTCATCTCCATCATATCATTTGGTATTCTTTTCTCTTCCATCCTCTCTACATGTCCAAAGCGTCTTAGTTTACTTCCATCAATTCTCTCATTTATGTTTACCGTAACGACCCCCTTTCTGACATATTCGTTTCTCAATCATTTTCCTATCGTACTTCTTAGGTATGTCATTTCACTGGCTTGAATTCTACTCTCATCGCTACTTGTCACTGTCCGGTTTTTTTGCTAGTGGCTTTACGTCACACCGACACAGATAGGTCTTATGGTGACGATGGGATAGGAAAGGGCTAGGAGTGGGAAGGATGCGACCTTGGCGTTTACTAAGTTACAGCCCCAGTATTTTCCTTGTATGTAAATGGGTAACCACGGAAAACCTCCTTCAGGGCTGCCGACAGTGGGATTTGAGCCCACTATCTCCCGGATGCTAGCTCACAATCGCGCGCCTCTAATCGCACGGCCAGGTGTGTGCAGGTTTTAGCCGCATAGATCAGAATGGGTGCATAGTACATTGTGTACATTATCTCTTTACACTTCTTTAGTACGTCTTTATGGCACGCAATATACACTCTGTTAGAATGCATCCCCTGTTTCACCCTCCTCCTAATCTCCACGTCCATCCTTGTAATCAGCATTAATTCACTCCCTAGGTATTTGAAACTGTCAACAATTTCAAGGCATTGGCCATCAATTTTCACAATGCCTTTCTCTCATCTTTCTCCTCTTGATATCACAATGGTCTTGCATTTCTCTGCGCTGATTTTTATACCATACTCTTCAGTTTCCTTGTTCAATACATTAAGTCCTGTCAGCATTATATACGTATTATATTTGACTTCATTCCCTTTCTGTTGTGTATACGGATAGTGTATACCATATGGAGATGCGTGCTCCCTATCAGACTAGTGAGTACATTAGTCAGCGATCCAAAGTACTCGTATTCTAGTCCCCTGTTAGTAATGTGCTAGCGAGTGATATACTGAACAAATTCATGTAGGGTATACAGAGACTGTTAAAATCATCAGGAAGGTATTCCAAACGTCAAACATTGAGTTATTGCTTATTATGGGTGTTGTAAACTCTACTAAACAGGCTAACGAGTTGTTGAACTTCCCTTGAGTGACACTGCACTAAGCAACAGAGCGCTATTTATATTAGATGAATCACGGCATGCTAACATATTCAGTTCGCGAATAAACAGGGCGCCAATGTTGACATATAATCAGCTCAGAATACATATTCACCCCCTGATTATTTCGTCTGAATGGAAAGCAAACCATTACGCTGGATGATATACGCACAAAAGCAACGGGAATAAAGCCACCCCTTCTCGCTCAAGAACAAGCCATGCATAATTGGGAGTGACAGCCTGTTTAGAGTTGTAGGCTGGTGCAAAATAATTATTACTATGAATACTGGATTAGCTGCAAATCATCAGTAAATTAGAAACGAAAAGAGGTTTCCTTTAATGATAACCATTGGATTAAGGGCCAGGTAGGGAGTACGATCTGTAATTGAAGAGATTCGTTATTAAACTTGTAACTTGTGCAATATTAATTCCTATCACTTTCAGTTCTTTGTGTCACATTTGTACTCTAGTCTTATGAAACACTTTTTTCTTACAAGTTGCTTTACGTCGTACCGACACAGATAGGTCTTATGGCGACGATGGGACAGGAAAGGGCTAGAAATGAGAAGGAATCTGCCGTGGCCTTAATTAACGTACAGCTCCAGCATTTGCCTGGTGTGAAGATGGGAAACCACGGAAAATTATAAAACACTAGTATGATTTGTATATACACAGTTACAATTAGTATTGTTTTTTGGTATTTTGCTTTACGTCCCATCGATAGAGATGGGTCTTATGGCGACGATGGGATAGGAAAGGCCTAGGAATGGGAAGAAGGTGGCCGTGTCCTTAATCAAAGCACAGCCCCAGCATTTGCCTGTCTGTATGGAAAAACACGGAAAACCATATTCAGGGCTGCCGACAGTTGGATTCGAACCCGCTTCCTCCCGGGTGCAAGCTCACAGCTGCGCGCTCCTAACAGTACGCCCAAATCGCCCGGTTCACACATTAGTAATTACGGTATTTCAGGTTATTATTCAAAAAATACAATTTAAGTGAAATTCTGACGTTACAATTTTCTATTTTCGCAAGCTGAGAATTTGATGAAAGACAGATTACATGTGGTTTGTTATTTATACGTTACACTGCTGCTTCTCAACAGAGTTGGGTCTACGAACTCAGTATACTCCCCTATAACATTTGCTGAAAACTTCGCTTCGTCTCAGGAACTATTCGTCTTTTCCCTCGGCATTTTTCTTTATTTCCTCGGAACTGTGGTATTCTATATCTATTCCACGCCTCCTGTGAGATTTTTGTCTTCCTTCTCCTATCATTCCTAAAATTGATCCTTTAAGAATTATTTTTGCCGAGCAAGTGCCCGAGCGGCTAGGGTCGAGCAGCTGTGAGCTTGTATTTGGGAGATAGTGGGTTCGAACCTCACTGTCGACAGCCCTGAAGATGGTTTACCGTGGTTTTCCATTTTCAAACCATGAAAATACTCCGGCTGTAACTAAGTAAACGCCACGGTCGCATCCTCCCCACTCCTAGCCCTTTCCTATCCCATGGTCGCCATAAGACCTATAAGCGTTGTTGTGAGGTAAATCAACTTGTAAATGTATATTTGGACATTATTGTGAAGTCGTGGAATGTGCTCCAAGAGAAAAACTTGTCTTCTATTTATTCTTTTCCAGAGATCGTCGTTTACATGTATTTTCTCCATCTCTACTTAATTTTGTTTTTTTATCCGTTCAGCTGTTTTTGCCGTGCTTCACATAGTCACGTTTAAATTGCCTCTACGAATCATGCAAATCAAGTACCACTTAACTCCACTTTTTGAAACGAATTTATTATTATTATTATTATTATTATTATTATTTTTTATTATTTTTTTGCTAGTTGCTTTACGTCCACCAATCTTATGGCAACGATGGGACAGGAAAAGCCTAGGAATGGGAACGAAGCGGCCTTGGCCTTAAGGTACAGTCCCAGCATTTGCCTGGTGTGAAAACGGGAAAACCACGGAAAACCAAATTCAGGGCTGCCGACAGTGGGGTTCCAACCCACTATCCTCCGGATGCGAGCTCACAACTGCGCGCTCCTAACCGCACGACAAACTCGCCCGGTGACATTTGTGAATGTTTGCAATACTAATAACATTATGTTATTTGCTTTACGTCCCACTAACTACTTTTACGGTCTGCGGAGACGCCGAGGTGTCGGAATTTAGTCCCGCAGGAGTTTTTTACGTGCCAGTAAATCTACCGACACGAGGCTGTCGTATTTGAGCACCTTCAAATACCATCGGACTGAGCCAGGATCAAACCTGTCAAGTTGGAGTTAGAAGACCAGCGCCTTAACCGTCTGAGCCACTCAGCCCGGCGTGAATGTTTGTTGGTAATGTATTTACAGCATAGTATTCTAATAATGCATAACATGAAGCACTTAATTCCAAGCTGTAGCCAGTGAACTACAAGTAATTAAAAGGTGGATGAGGTTTGCGTTTTAGTGACTTCGATTAATATTCAACAGCTAAGGAGAGCAAAGTAGAGATACAATGCGACAGGCACTCTACTGTATTATCCACAGTTATATGAAGTTGGACGTATAACCGGCAGTCAACTCGCCACAAGCGGACCATACAAAATAATTGCCAAAATCGTTAATACATTTATCCATCTGGGAGACGAGACGATCAATTACTATTTTGTAAAAAGAGATAGAAGCCGCAACCGCACTTCTTCGTCCGAATGAAGCCGACGTTCACGAATGTCTTTCTTCAGGTCTCCAAAATTGTGAATTGTGTAGTACGGAGGATCTAGAAGTGTTTCCCAAACAAATCACTGGAGCGTACCCTTCGCCACCTTGGAAGTATGGGGGCGAGCATTATCATTCAACAGGATGACTCCGCCCGACAGCATTCCACGGCGTTTTGATTTTATGCTGCTCTTCTTTGCTGGCCTCTATTTCTACAGCTGGACGAACACACTAGACCAGTCCGAGCACCAACAAAGACATAACCAGGCAAGTGCGTGCACCTGTGATTTGTCACTATGAAGCTCTTCTACCACAGTGATGGCAGAATCGATACATAACAACAGTGTTGCTACCTTTCGCGATGAATGTGTGTTATTTGGTTTTCATTTGACTGCCCCTTATAGTAGAGGTAAATCAGACTATTTCTCTGGATTTCAAAACTCACTTTCAAAAATTATTTACAAAGGATGTAGTGGTGAAAAAAACAAGAAACACATCAGAAGAGCCATTTCTTTACCACAATTTGTGAAATTTTGAAATAGTCACATATCTGAAACTGTGCACATTCTGTTCAATATAGAAATGGTCATTTACAATAATGACATTCCCTACAGAAGATCACTTATGGCCATGAAATTACCTTAAATATTTAATAGATATTTCGTCTGGAAATACACATCTGTGATAAGTTATAGAAATATATTTGAACTTTAAGCATATGATGGTGCCACTGGTATAGCTGAAAAACCGAGTCTGATACCGAATGTATTACATTAACGTTTCTGAGTCAGAAAACAATGGGATATGACAAAGAATTTGGTACCTGTGTCTTGAAATATAGTATTAATCTGTCATGTATTGATATTCCAAAATATATATGCTTGTTTTGGATTATCGACAGATTCGTTTCCTTGGTATTTATTGTGCTTCCATACTATCATTTAAATAAGGAGACGTATTAAATGTAGCATTTTTTTAATGTACATTCCTGATTGAAATCAAACGCGACAATTCCAGGCTTACATAATAATGTCTTACATAACAACCTACAGTATATGACAATCGTTATTTTCTTAACATTCTTTTCTTAAATTAAGTATCCATTGCCTTCCCAAATCACGGTTTTTATACACCTTTGAAACTCTCCTGAAAAATGTGGTTACAAGTATTTAGATTCATTTATATGTTGTTCCTTCCCAGTTTGTTGTCGGCCGATGTCGACTATTAGATTAAGAGTTATGAAAGGTTGTAACATTGTAGTTTTAGCCAAACACAAATCAGGAGATGCGGGGTCTTTCACTCAAACTGGGGCCGGCTGGCGCAGCGCAGCGGGTAGTAGGGCGAGCTGGGCAGACGAGCGCACGGCAACTCGCTGAGCTTGGGACCGGGAGATCGCCCGTAAGAATCGCATGTAAATAACAAGCACACATAATAACGCATAATCAAAAGTAGAATGATTTTCCACCTTGTCACAGAAGGTGTTGAAAATGTCCTCCACCTAAATCTACACATTTCTGGCATGATGCAAGGAAATTTTGCTTGATACGCATTAGTTCATCTACCGAGATGGCCTCAATTTCTCTCGTGATATTTTCTTTGAGTTCATCTATTGTGTGAGGGTTTGTTTCATCAAACTTATTTTTCAATTTTCCCCACAAATAAAAATCTCAAATCGTATTATCTGATGATCTTACGGGCCACAATGGTTTAATAGTAATTACTCTGTTGCAAAAAATTTCCTCAATTAAACTTAATGACTCGTTAACCGTATGAGTGGTTGCCGAGTCTAGCTGGAAATACCCAGACTGGCATTAATTGTCTGTCACTTGTTAACAAATGGTACGAGAATGTCATTCCTACGTTTCTACCCAGTGATTGTGGTTTCAAAAAACTATAGACCCTATTATTCTGTCTGTAGTTAATGACGCCAACACTCGCATTTTCACACTGTAGATCCGAACTGCAATGCCCCGCATTCCCAGAAACCAACATCAAACAACAGTACTACTGACCAAGAGACTGCATCTAAAGCACAATCCTGAATCGACAATACCTGTAGTCTAAATGGGTCCAAAATCCAGGTCATTGGCCCCTCGTAATGTTACTTATCGCTAGGAAAGTAGCACCATGGTATTTTTCATGTTGCGATACTAATCAAAGTAGCGTACACTCGCGGCATTCGACACAATATGGTACTACTCACAGGTACCGTAATGCACACATGTAACACAGACCTATGGTGTTTCTCACATTGCAGCGCCATTTTTTTCTAGTTGCTTTACGTCGCACAGACACAGATAGGTCTTATGTCGACGAGGGGACAAGGAAGGGTTAGGAGTGGGAAGGAAGCGGCCGTGGCCTTAAGGTACAGCCCCAGCATTTGCCTAGTGTGAAAGTGGGAAACCACGGAAAACTATTTTCAGGGCTGCCGACAGTGGGGTTCGAATCTACTATCTCCCGAATACTGGATTCTGGCCGCACTTAAGCGACTGCAGCTATCGAGCTCGGTACAACGCCATTTACAGGCAACGCAAACCTATGGTGTTCCTCACATAGATGTACTAATCACAGGGACTCGTACTATCCCGTGGTGTTCCTCACATAATGGGTACTAATCATAGGCAACGCAGACCCATGGTGTCGCTCCTACAGTGGTACTAATCACAGGTACTGTAAACCCACACTGCCGCACTGTCGCTACTAATCACAAACCTATTGTGTATCTAACATAGTGGTACTACGCGCAAAAAAAGGCGACCCATGGTGTTCCCCGGGTGGTGGTACTAATTACTAGTAGTCTCATGGTTCTCATTCGATCATCGCTTGGTCGCCCCTTGTAGTCACCCCTTACGACAGGCAGGGGATACCGTGGGTGTATTCTTCGTCTGCATCCCCCCACTCACAGGGAGATGTGTGTTTGGTCCGCGAGAGCTATTTTATCTCGCTTAGGTCCGCCGGCAAGCCGGTTAGGACCCCACTATCCACCACCTGGGACGCGCCACGTGGGAGAATCTCCTCTCCCCATGCTACGCCAGCGTAGTAGATTCGTGGTGAAACGAAATCATGAATGTAGTAATAACAATTCAATTGTCTCATCATGAAGATATATGTCATTACTCATTACTTTATTCATGATTTCCTTTCAAATGTGAGACAATTTAATTATCCCAATCATCAAGATATATGTCATTACTACATTCATGACCGACTCGTTGGCTGAACGGTCAGCGTACTGGCCTTCGGTTCAGAGGGTCTCGGGTTCGATTCCCGGCCTGGTCGGAGATTTTAACCTTAATTGGTTAATTCCAATGGCACGGGGGCTGGGTGTATGTGTTGTCTTCATCGTCATTTCATCCTCATCACGACACGTAGGTCACCTAGAAGCGTCAAATAGAAAGACCTGCGCCTGGCCAGCCGAACCCGTCCTGGGATATCCCGACACTAAAAGCCGTACGACATTTCATTTTATTTCACTACATTTATGATTTCCTTTCAAATGCGTTTTTATTTATGTGCTATTAATCTAAGTGTTTTTGTGCTGATGATGGCTGCAATAGCCGAAACGTGTCCACATTTATGACATAAGTAATATTTTAAAATTGTATTGTGTATCGATTAGGTGGTTGATCTATAGGATATTTTTTCTCAAGCGATAGCGTTGTCGTGAAGTCGTGTACCAGAAATTTAGGGATTGTACCTGGAGCACCGATCATGAGTTATCTAGGTGATATTTGCTGTTGTCATAATTCATCATTGGATGGAAAATCTACTTCTTCTCGGCGGCCCCCTCTTCAGACTGGCCAACGTGAGGTTCGAAGTTTTGAAAGGCTGTCATGTCGATACACCTGTTACTCCCATCGGTAGCCAGGCCAGAAACATCTTCGTGCATTGTGAAACCGCGTCTCAGCATAAAATTTCGATGTTCTAGTTTCAATATTTTCATTTATAGTCAGTTTTATTTATTTCACCCCATTCCAGTTTCTTTAGCGATGATCCATATAATCAATAGATATTTACTAAATCCGTACCAACTCAGTCCGGTGGTATTTGAAGGTGGTCAATTACGCTGGAGAGGCTTGCCGTGACGCAGGGTTTTGTCCTTAAACCGGAGGTTCTCAAACTATCATGAGATTGTACCCCTCACTCAGGGTAAAAGTTTAATGCACCCCCCACGAAAAAATCCATAATGACGGGTTTAAAAATATGTGTAATGAATTTATTATAAACCATTCTTTTAAATGCGCATCGTAAATAAGACAAGATGGTGAAATTAAATACATTTTTATAACACATCAGAAGAAATTTAAGAGTTTGTGCCTGTATCAAGTAAAATACAATATGCCATGTTTGTGTGAGTATTCCACAAAACGCTAGATTTTAGCCTCAATGTCAAATTGAAATGAAATGGCGTATGGCTTTTAGTGCGAGGAAAAGTATGGCTCGCTAGATGCAGGTCTTTTAATTTGACTCTCCTATGCGACCTGCGCGTCATGATGAGGATGAAATGATGATGAAGACAACATATACACCCATCCCCCGTGCCATAAAAATTAACCAATTGTGGTTAAAATTCTCGAACCTGCCGGGAATCGAACCCGGGACCCCTGCGACCAAAGGCCAGTATGCTAACAATTTAGACAAAATTCATAAATAAGGATGAAGCATATTTTCGATCTTAATTCTGGAATTCAGACAATGCGAACCATAAAAATTTGAATGCGATCGGTGTGCCTGCATGGGGTGACAGTTTTCTGATATGTCGGACTGGCTGAGTGGCTCAGATGCTTGAGGCGCTGGCCACCTGAGCCCAACTTGGTAGGTTCGATCCTGGCTCAGTCCGGTTTTATTTGAAGCTACTCAAATACGTTAGTCTCGTGTCGGTAGATTTACTGGCACGCAAAAGAACTCCTGCAGGAATAAATTCCGGCACATCGCCGTCTCCGAAAACCGTACATGTGGTTAATGGCACGTAAAGCCAATAACATTATTATTCTGATGTGTCGTAGTCCAGGTGAAACGTTCAAGCGAAGCGTGGCTCCTTATGTACATATTTAACTTTTTTTCCCATATTTCAAATTTTCTTCAGTTTTTCCATGAAGGCTGCTTGCGTACCCCACTTAAAGTCTCAGACGTAACCCTAGGGGTACGCGCACGATAGTTTGATAGTCACGCTTCTGCTATACATTTGTTGGCAACGCTATGCATGTGTCGCTTTTGACCAAACTAATCCTGCAAAAGAACACATTCCTCATTAGAACTCGGCTGCAAATTAAAATCTGGTCTACTAATTCACCGATTGGGGTTATTAATTCATCGTTAACAGATTTCTGCATCTGTAGTTGTCACCCTTTCATTCTGTCATTGTGCCTGGTACCTGACTCTAATGAATTACTAAAACTATCTTATCGCTCTAATTACGTTCATAATTACCTTCTTTACCCGCACGTGCCTAATGTGTGTTTGCATAAGTTAAGCTTAGTTCGTTAGCCCGCCCTGGAAAGCATTTAAGCCGGTGAGAAACGCACGCAATTGTTCCGTATATTATCTCAGCTTCCTGAAACCTGGCATGAAGCGTGTTTATATTTTACAATGTACAGTCTACATATATTTAAACTCTTTCATCCCTGGTAAGCACAACACACTGCCCACATAAACATACAAATTTCTTTTAAGGAGAAAGTTGCCTCGATGGATCACTTGTGTAATTTTCCAAGAGATATCAAAAGGGTGATAAAAAATCTAGGCACTGCGCGTGGTATTTGTCCTCTGTTGAGTTACTTAGTTTAACCTGAGAAAAGTAGAGAGGTACACATTTTACTAACTTAAATTAGCCCCCTCTGTGGAACGCTCTTAGATTGAGGCCTCCAGGTCACATATGGTGTTTACCTGACAATATTAATTCGTCTAACAGACCTGTTCTTTTCTGATATCTAGTAGATTAAATCGGAATGTCGAAACTGATGCTCAGGAAGCTTAAATGCCGTCAAAATGGAAGTGTCTGCATACGATAACATTCATCTTTCCTGACATTTTCCAGTTATCTGGGGACATCAATATCGATTAAGACCAGTTTTACCACCAGATGTCATTCCTAACGTCAACTCTATGTGAAAGATATACTCACTACTCCGTGTTCCTGTGGTGCTTTGGAGTGCGATACATATAAATGAGATGTGCATGAAGATATTCGCAAACACCAGCCTCCGATTTAAGGGAATTAACCAAATGCAACTAAAATCCCCGATCAGGCCGGAAACCATACTCAGGGCTCTATGAACCGAAGGCTACTAAGCTAAACTTTCAGCCAGACTGTTCTTATTATCATCGCTCGACTCGTTGGCTGCATGGTCAGCGTACTGCCCTTCGATTCAGAGGGTCCAGGGTTAGATTTTTTGTTTGCTAGTTGCTTTACGTCGCACCGACACAGATACCTCGGTAGGGGAGGGGTAAACAAGGTGAGAGGGAAATAGTTGAAGTGCAGAAATAGTTGAAGTGCAATGGTATGATAGATGGAAGAGAAGGCGAAGGATGTCAAAGGAGGGTGGTGGAGAAAAGTAACTAGGTATGGGTGGGGGGGGGGAGGATAAGGGCGAAATGATGGGCTAGATGGTTGGGGAGGTGGGGCAGGCCGGAGACGGCAACGAGGTGTGGGGTGATGAGGTGAAGTTTGGGGAGGTGAACGAGATGGTTCGATTCGATGGTGGCAGCCGTTGAGGTGTATTCCGGTGGCGATGAGTCGTGCGGCGTCTTCAGCAGTTGGAAGGTGGAGTCGGGCGAGATATGTGGGACCATCGGCGTTGTAAATACGACAGGCTCTGCGTACGGGTATCCCTGCCTGGCGGAGTTCTGGACGATGAATGCTCATGGTATGTTGGGCTCCACACCGGAAACGACGCAGCTATAGGTGCTGGTGCTGGGCGAAGGCTGTAGTACTAATGGTGGATGTGCCATGTTTCCAGGAGTATCTGGCGAGGAATTTCCCTCGGCAGGCAACTGAAGGGATGCGCTCTGGGGGTTTGTTAAAACAGAAGAGGGTTGGGAAGGGGAGAGGGTACGTCATGAGAGGGGAAGGATGAGAAGTAACAGTGGTAGTAATATGCTTGTAGAAGGAGGTGTGTACTGAAGTGGTAATAGTAGTCGTATTAATGATGGTGGTGGTGATATAAGTGGTGGAAGTGAAGGACGATGGTGGCGGGGGTGAGGGGAAGGGAGGTGATGCGGTTGTGGCGGTCACAGCGGTGGTTGCAGACGAAGATGTCTCGTTGTTCAGAAGCTGGGCTAGAATATGCTCTGGAGTAGGTTCTACTTGATAAAGGTGTTGATGAATGGGGCCTCTTGGCTAGGGGGATGGCTATAGATGAAATTTGTACAGGAGTGTGGAGAAGGAAGTTGCGTGGAAGTGTAAGGTGGTGAAGTATTGAAGCGATGTGATACAGGACAGTTATGAGATGACGGAGATATTAAATGGTCGGTGGTGGTGGGATGGAGATATTAGCAGGAGGAAGTGGACGGACATAGACTGAATGCTGGAAGAGAGGGTGATCAGGCCGGGTATAGCGACGAGATGTGGAGTGGCGATATCTAGAGCGGGGAGGTGAGCGAGAGGGTTCGACGGTATGATAACAGCCGTAGAGGAGTGCTCCCTTGGAGATCCGATGGTCGACGGCTGCTGCGCTGGGGAGCTGAAGACAGATTAAGTACGTCGGACCGGAGGATTTGTAAATGCGGAACGCCCTCTGGACGGGTATTGCTTGAAGGCGAAGTTGATCTTGAACGTCGGTTACCGGGATGAGTGGGTTTACGCCGCGGATGACGCAACTGAAGACTTCAGGTGTGGCTGATGTTGCTGACGGTGATGAATGTTGTCTGGCGGCTACTGCTGGTACGCTGGACGGTGATAGTGACGTAGTGGTTGACAAGACAGATGTAGACGGCGTAGACGGGTGGGTGAAATAGCGAGGAAGAATGCATAATAGTCGAGGTGGATCAACAGGAAGTAGCGGGGGAAGGGAGGTTGATAGAATCGGCGATGGATGGGACGACGTAACTGTTGTGATGGAGAGAGAGAGGAGAAGGTGGGAGCAGGGGTCGCAAGGGTAGTGGTGATGTTGGTGGTCGTCATGGTGATTGAGCGTAGGGAGGCTCACATCCAACGAGGAGTCGGTCTGTATGCGTGATTGAGGTAGAGGCCACTGCGTAGGCAACTTGGAGTCACCGGCAGTGCCAATGTACTATGAGAGACTGTCTCATTACCAAAAACTAATGCCTGCTGGGTCATCAGATGATATAGATGTTGATTCCCATAGGGAACCTGAAATGTTTGTCCCGAATGAGTAAATTTATAATACCAATATAAATGGTCAGTTATTGGACATTATAAATTTTTTAGCTAACCTTCCTGGTTGCCAGCGTTTCGCCCCAGTGTGCTAACTTGGGCTCATCAGTTGGTACCAACTGGTGGGTGGGTGTGCTAGGTATCAACTGATGAGCCCAACCTAGCACACTGGGGCGAAACGCTGGCAACGAGGAATGAGTTACCTGGAAAATAGATAATGTCCAATAACGGACCATCATTTATATTGGTATTATATCCTGGCCATCCACGACTTTTGAACCAATTAATTTGCGGAGGACATTTCTCTCAAATTTCTCGGCTTCACTTAGTCCCAACATTCCTGTCACTCGGAGGCATTCACTAGCATAAAGACCCTGTTTTAATCACTGTGTTGTAGTGGCTTAACTTAGCTTCTTCTTCTCCACCTTTTCCCACACCTGTGGGGTCTCAGGTTCGAGTTGTGTCGCACATGCAAATATGATCCTGTTTTACGGCAGGATGCCCTTCCTGACACCAACCATATGTTGAGGGATGTAATCACTATTGCATGTTCCTTTGGTGGTTGGTAATGTGGTGTTTTGTCTGAATGTGAAGAGGAGAATATTGGGTCAGTTCCAAACATCCAGTCCCCGAAGCAGAATAATTAATCCGACGTGATTAATATCACCCACCCACCCAGCCGGGAATCGAACCCGAGACCCTCTGAACTGAAGGCCTCAACACTGATCATTCAGCCCAGGAGACTGACTATTCTCAGAATAAAACCAGATCATTATGGAGAAAAATATGGTTTATGGGGTACAATGACGTCATCCTTTTGACAAAGAGTTATGTGCAGGCCCACTCTTTTCATGGAGATGGAAATGCTCAGATGAACATCAAACGACGTGAAAAATGACAATGCTCATAAGAGACGGCGTAGCTCTAACTGTTAAGTCAGCTAGGGACGCTAGGCTCTAGTGGTACGGCCATGTTATGAGAAGAATTCAGCTGATCTAAAATACTTCTAAATTAATGCTAGGTACTACTCTAGAACTATCTCACAAACCCAGCACGGTATCTCCAGACTCACCAAACCGATGAGAGTTAAACTGACAGATAGGTTAAAGAAATTTTAATAAATAACGCCCTAGAGGGTAAAAATGAGGGGATATGGAGAGGGAGAGGAACTATGAGAAAAATAGTCTATTTTAGAGCGATAGGTTGCGAGCTGATACGATAGATAATGTTTATACGTGCTGCTCAAATAGTTCATATCTATGCTGTCCGGTAGCGTCCATGCCTCTTGCCGTGGATATTTGTGTGTTATGGCAGGCAGAACATAATTTGAGATGGACTAATTGGAAAGCACAATGTCTGCTTTGTCCTGTGGTTTGAAACTGAATGAATATACAGTATTTATATATTTAATGTAGTAATCAATTATTATTAAAATACAGGATGTGTATTTACTGATACAGTTAACGGTTCCTAATTAGCTGATGGCTATCAGAAGAATGTAGCTGTCATTCCTCCCTGTTTGTTATTTAATGTTCGGCACAGAAAATCGCAGACAAGAGTTGAGAATTATCTCAACTGGACTAGTGAATTCTGTACGAGAAAGGTCGTTGATCTGATGATAATTCTTGTTGTTTAAAGGGACCTAACATTTAGGTCACCGGCTCCTAATGGAACGAAATGAGACGAAATGTAATGAAAATTCAGAAATCCAAAATCATCCACTGACCAGAATACAAAACGTGATGATGAAGAATGCATGGATGAATATGAATTTAATACAATCAGTGGATCCAACCCTCAATACCCCATGTTACTAGAAACTGGCGTAAACCAATACTAGGCCCTATTACTGACCAAGGGGCTGCTTCTAAAGCACATTCTTGAAATAATGATACTTGATGTCTAAAGAGATCCAAAATCCAGGTCAACGGCCCATCATAATGCTCCTTATCGTTACTAAAACCATGGTATTTGTCATGTTGCGGTACTAAGCAAAAGTAGCGTAGCCGAGTTCGATTTCCGGCCGGGTCGGGAATTTCACAACTTCGTCTGGTAAATTTCTCCGGCTCGGGGCTGAGTGTTTGTGTTCGTCTTAAATGTATGAGTGCAGTTCATCCAAGTCGGTTCATAATTCATAATCAGAAATATATTAAAAAATTCAATTCATAATTAATAATCAGTAACATACAAAATTGTCGTTAAGACCGAAAGCCAAAATATAAAAAAAGAGTAGCGTAGACTCACGGTGGTCCCCACATTACGGTACTACTCACAAGTATCGTACGTCGCACAGGTAAAGCAGACTTATGGTGTTTCTCACATAATGGGTCGGTAGGTGCAGAGTGGATTTCGGCCCTTGGGTTTCGTACCTTAAGAGGCCACGGCTTGCCCGTGGTCCAACAGCTATGTACTCTGACCAGCCAACCGAGCTGAGGAAAGTTGGCCACGGCTCTACTATGGCTTTACGCCTCTGCATTCGGGAGACGGGACAGGGGCACAGTGTTGGACTTCACGCCTGGCCCCACCCGTCGGCTCTCCTGAGAATGGTTTTCCGTGGTTTTCAATTCACCTGCACTAAGGCTAATGCCGGTACAGTTCGTAGTATTGGCCACGGCCATCCAACCCCTCACCTTCTCCGCTCATCTCCTTCACCGTACAAATCTCCCGACCTGAGAGACGGCGTAACCGTCTAAGAGGCCCGCCTCCCCCTTCAGGGGATGAATGAAAACGTTTCGTAGTAGTAGTAGTAGTAGTAGTAATAGTCACATAATGGCGCCACACATCGGCAACGCAAACCCATGGTGTTCCCCACATAGGTGTACTAATCACGGGCGCCGGGATTCCCGTGGTGTTTCTCACATAGTGGGTACTAATCACAGTCAACGCAGACCCTCGCTGTCGCTCACATAGTGGCAATAATCAGAGGCAACGCTGACCCACGGTGTCGCTCACATAGTGGCACTAACCAGAGGCAACGCTGATCCACGGTGTCGCTCATATAGTGGCACTAATCAGAGGCAACGCTGGCCCACAGTGTCGCTCATATAGTGGCACTAATCAGAGGCAACGCTGACCCACGGTGTCGCTCACATAGTGGCACTAATCAGAGGCAACGCTAACCCACGGTGCTCACATAGTGGCACTAATCAGAGGAAACGCTGACCCACGGTGTCACTCATATAGTGGTACTAATCAGAGGCAACGCAGACCCTCGCTGTCTCTCACAGAGTGGTACTAATCACAGGTACTGTAAACCCAGAGTGAACCCACTCTCTGCTGCTACTAATCACAAACTTGTTGTGTACCTAACTTAGTGGCACTAATCACAGGCAACGCAGACCCACGATGTCGCTCATATAGTGGTACTAATCACAGGTACTGTAAACCCAGAGTGAACCCACTCTCTGCTGCTACTAATCACAAACTTGTTGTGTACCTAACTTAGTGGCACTAATCACAGGCAACGCCCAGACCCACGATGTCGCTCATATAGTGGTACTCACAGGTACTGTAAACCCACAGTGAACACACTCGCTGCTGCTGCTACTAATCACAAACCTGTTGTGTACCTAACATAGTGGTATTACTCGTAAGTAAAGGTGACCTAAGATGTTCTCCGTGTTATAGTATTCATGGCAAGTAATTTCATGGTTCTAACACAACCATCCATTGGTCGACACTTTTAGTCACCTCTTGCGACAGGCAGGGGATACTGTGGGTGAATTCTTCGTCTGCGCTCCCTACCCACAGAGGGTGGCCGATGATTTATCCGAGATCATTAGGCCTAACCTGTTCGTGAGAACTAGACATCGGATTTAGCAGTAATAGGTTAGAATGAAAACTGATTTGATTTGTATGAAGTGTCATTCAACCCGCCCTTCAATAATGTAGCAAGTGTAACATAAATAAGAGTTCTATAGGCAGTACCACTAATATCTATGCAAATCTCGTAGCATAACTGTTGTACAGGGCAGTGTATACTTCTTACTCGTTTAAGTTTGTATTCTAAACTATCAGTGAATAAAAATTACGAGTTTGGTGATAACTGCCGAGTGACTGCAGGTAGCGTTCTGTTTTCTTCTGAGATTTATGTGCATTTTAACGGCCATCTTCTAGCCTCACCATGTTCTCTGGACATTGTCAAGGACGGTTTGTCCTTTCATTTTTCTTATATACAAAATAGATAAATAAAAATCCACGTGTGAAGAACGGTTAAGTCCACCGTGATAAAAAATAATAATTTCGTGTTTGTTATTGCTACCTTGTAAGGCAGCCCCTCCAAAGATGGTGGGCAGCGTCTACCGTTAATGGGAAACTACGTGTTTGGGTGGTGGAGAATAGAGTCTTGTGTAGTGTATGAGCTTTATTTGCTTTTCGTCCCACTAACTACTTCTACGGTCTTCGGAGACGCCGAGGTGCCGGAGTTTAGTCCCTCAGGAGTTCTTTTACGTGCCAGTAAAACTACCGACACGAGGCTGTCGTATTTGAGCACCTTCAAATACCACCGGACTGAGCCAGGATCGAACAGAAATTAACTATTAAGAACTGGGAATCGACCCAGGGCACCAAGGAGTCAAGGCCAAACCGATGATCACGCAGCCACAGTGTAGGACAATGGACAATTCTCCCAATTAATTATGAATACTAATCTCTCTCTCACTCTCTCTCTCTCTCTCTCGCCCTGTGTGTGTGTGTGTGTGTGTGTGTGTGTTTACAACATGGTTTATGGTAGAGAAGCCTTCAGTCCCCTCGTTACTCTATATTTCTGATTCGCCCACCAAATGTTATAAACTGCATGTTAAGGTACAAGTCTTGGCAGAGCATTCCTGGACAGACAGGAAAGTTGATTGCTTTCAAAAGTTGCCAAGGAACAAAATAAGAATACGGACGAAACGAAACAAGTTAACTAATTTATTTTTATCATTAAACTTGTTGTAGGAAGAGAAGTCCTTTAATATTTCTCAGGCAATAATTATGCAGTACTATTTTTTAAACCGACATGAAACAACACAGAAGGCTTGTTCGAGCACGGCTGTGTAGTATCCAGTACTGAAGATTACTGCGACGTTATTTTAGCATTAGTTCTACTGATATCTATAATGTTTATTGTAGATGGGGTGACATAAGCTGATAAGGAGAATTTCTTGTGTGAACGAGTGTTGTTTGGTTGTAACCACTATGCACAGGATCCACGATCTTAGCCTTGGAATGCACTTGTTGTTGCTGTTGTTGTTGATGTTTTAGTCATCAGTGAGTATATTTGTTTCATACAGAACTCCATGCCACCCTATCTTGTCCTAACCATTTCATTTCTACCTAACTACCACATCCTACATCTACTCTAATCTGTTGGTCATAGTAATGCCTTGGACTACCCCTACCATTGTTACCACAAGGAGGTAAAAATCAGGAATATTAAGGCCGGGCTGAGTGGCTCAGATGGTTAAGGTGCTGGCCTTCTAACCCCAACTTGGCAGGTTCGATTCTGGCTCAGTCCGGTGGTATTTGAAGGTGCTCAAATACGACAGCCCCGTGTCGGTAGATTTACTGGCACGTAAAAGAACTCCTGCGGTGCTAAATTCCGGCACCTCGGGGTCTCCGAAGACCTTAAAAATTAGTTAGTGGGACGTAAAACAAATATTATTATTATTATTATTATTATTATTATTATTATTATTATTATTAGGAATATTAAGTCTTTTAACCCTCAGCATTCGAATCAGTTTAGATGGTTACCTAACTGTACTGTATTTTTTCTGTAAAATTAGAGGTGTGTTGCTGTCTATTCTTAGCCCAGTTCATTGGCTCAATGGTCGGTGGACTGCCTTCCGTTGTGCGGGCCCCGGGTTAGAATCCCTGACTGGACATGGATTTTAACTGTGTATGCTTAACTCCTCTCGCGGACTTGGTCTTGTTATCGTATCAGTACACTTTTCTTCATTTACACAGAACACGTTACACTTACAGCAACCACGGAAACATACAAAAGTAAATATATCCCTGCATTTAATTTTGGCATCAGGAAGGGCATCCGGTCGTAAAACTGGACTAGATGCAAACATGATTACCCCAATAGATTTGGGAAAAGGCCACGACGTGGAATATTACCATTTAACCATTAAGGTTAAACGTGTTTAAACAAATTTCAAGTTGAAACGAACTATTTTAACTTTTTAATACATCCTCCTAATTTATTGTTAGCCTCTGTATACCATGGGGATGCCTAGCCTAGGCGGTAAAGGCGTGCTTGGCTCACCCGGAATGACGTGAGTTTGATTCCCGTTCACGAAGAAGAAAACTTCAAGAAAAGTGATTTCCACTTCTGGAGCGGCAGGTGGCCCTGAGATTCACTCAGCCTGCACCAAAGGTGATAACGAGGTTAATTCCTGGGAGTAAAGGGCAGCATCCCCCTCAGGGCCAAGAATACGTAAATTGGCGTTCTGCTAGAGTCTTCGTGGTCTGTGGGGAGATACAGTATCGTTTCTTCTCTTGCTCTGTATAAATCGTCTAAAAGCAAACACTTCAGTGAAGGTCAAATTCATTGAAGAATGATTTTGGGATGAAGTTTATTTCTCTTCATCTGTCTATTTCTGTTTGTCTTTTTTTTTTGTTTGTTTGCTTGATTTTGAGTGTGTGTGTGTGTTGGGGGCAAACAGATGGAGAGTACCAGGGCGAAAACTATGCCCTCTTACTCACCTGTTTCCTTGGATTATCCGATGAGACGGAAAAATCTCAATTTTACTGCACTGGTGGGGCAGAAAACGATTCGACTTGCAGGCGGAGTTTTCCTTAAAGCCTGAGAGCCCCCCCCCCCGCCACCTCTTCGCTGCGAATTTGGAAGAATTAAAGTAGTGAAGTTAATAATAGGGGGAGGCGTTATCTGTTAACTATAAACGAATTTTTCCAAGGTATAATTTTGATATATTTAATGATATTGTGTGTTGTAAATTGGAAAAGGCCTTAAAAAGAGGGGAAAGTCTTAAACCAGATCATAAGTGAGCCAAGGGCCACGATTATGGTAGTCTAGTAACCGTGGCCACGACGTTTGTATCGGGTGTTCAGCTTCTTAGTCATTATGACCTGTTCAAGAAGGGAGAAGTCCTGATCGGTTGACTGAGCTGAGGATCCACTGTAGCTCGAAAGGTATAACGGGCGCTTCCCACCGCTACACTGGTTGGAACGCAAGGCACGGCCTTATTGACACCAATCACAACTGTGGATCCTACACGCTGTCGACACGTGATTGACCTTGATGACACCAATCACAGTATGGACACTACACTCTGTCGACACGTGATAGACCTTGATGCCACCAATCACAGTATGGACACTACACTCTGTCGACACGTGATTGACCTTGATGCCACCAATCACAGTTGTGGATCCCACACGCTGTCGACAAGTGACTAGCCTTGATACCACGAATCACAGCAGTGGATCATATACCCTGTCGACACGTGATTGACCTTGATGACACCAATCACAGTATGGACACTACACGCTGTCGACACGTGATTGACCTTGATGACACCAATCACAGTATGAACACTACACGCTGTCGACACGTGATTGACCTTGATGACACCAATCACAGTATGGACACTACACTCTGTCGACACGTGATAGACCTTGATGCCACCAATCACAGTATGGACACTACACTCTGTCGACACGTGATTGACCTTGATGACACCAATCACAGTATGGACACTACACGCTGTCGACACGTGATAGACCTTGATGCCACCAATCACAGTATGGACACTACACTCTGTCGACACGTGATAGACCTTGATGACACCAATCACAGTATGGACACTACACGCTGTCGACACGTGATAGACCTTGATGCCACCAATCACAGTATGGACACTACACTCTGTCGACACGTGATAGACCTTGATGCCACCAATCACAGTATGGACACTACACTCTGTCGACACGTGATTGACCTTGATGCCACCAATCATATTTGTGGATCCCACACGCTGTCGACAAGTGACTGGCCTTGATACCACGAATCACAGCAGTGGATCATATACCCTGTCGACATGTGATTGACCTTGATTCCACCAATCACAGTTGTGGATCCTACACGCTGTCAACAAGTGATTGGTGGCCTCAAGACCATGCCTTGCTTTCTGATCAGCGTACCGGCGGGAAGCGTCCGAAGTTATACATTATGAATTATACAATGATCACAGTCTCTTGCAATCACGAGCAGTTTCGGCTGGATGAAATGTGGATCTCTGTTCAGAGGATCGTCATCTTGAGAGGAAAAATCCGTCACAAATACCATGACTGACCACTTAATAGACTTGGTATTGTCAAAGTGTTCCTACAGCTTCAATATTAAAAGTTTATGTGCATTATTCATAGAATAAACACACGTTGGAAGAATTCCGACATTATGGGTGCAATGGGATATTGCATTGTCGTAACATATAAGACATACAGCAACCACAGTCAAATGTGCCTAGAATGAATTGTCAAAGAAAAGGAGGGGAGAAAGTGTTAACAAAGGAAGGCACTACTCCATGATTCAACAGGACACACCACGACGTCCTTCGTTCTCATAATGGAATTAAAGACGCTACATCACATACATTGTCGAATGGATTACATCACGGTAGCTCCAAAAGTCCTCAGAAGTCACGATCAATGTATTGTACACAGCCCTCTGTATATGCGATCGACAGTCGACAAAGGGCCTAATTAACTATTTCTCAAATGTGATCTTTACCACTCACAACAAAATGCTCAGATAAATTCTATTTCTTTTTCACACCCAATAGCAGCAACTATTCACTTCTCGCTAATAATAATAATAATAATAATAATAATAATAATAGTAATAATAATAATAATAATAATAATAATAATTGTTTTACGTCCCACTAACTATTACGGTTTTAGGAGACACCGAGGTGCCGGAATTTAGTCCCGCGGGAGTTCCTTTACGTGCCAGTAAATCTATCGACACGAGGCTGACGTACTTGAGCACCTTTAAATACCACCAGGCTGATCCGCTTATCCAGGATCGAACATGCCAGGTTGAGATCAGAAGGCCAGCGCCTCAATAGTCCTATTTCTGGCCTCTAATAATAACAAAGTGTACTCTATTGTTAAGGTGTATAGAAACTCATCTACAAATTGAATGTAACAATTTGTGTTTTATTACTGTGTAATATGCAATCATTTATTGTATCTCTAATAGCGTAGCTAGCTGTTCACTCCGCTCTAGACCCAAGGTCACCGCGCCTGTTGGCCGTGCGGTTGTGAGCTTTCATCCGGGAGATAGTGGGTTCGAATCCCACTGTCGGCAGCCCTGAAGATGGTGTTCCGTGGTTTCCCATTTTCACACCAGGCAAATGCTGGGGTTGTACCTTAATTAAGTCTACGGCCGCTTCCTTCCAACTCCTAGGCCTCTTGCCTATCCCATCGTCGCCATAAGACCTCTCTGTGTCGCTGCGACGTTAAGCCCCTAGCAGAAACGTAGCCAAGGTCAAATAATAAACAAAATAATTAAACAAATTAATTAATATCAGACTTACGAGCGCCAAGGATTAAGCACTATTTATACTTCCCATGGATTACAACTCGCTTGCAAACCTGTTTTACTCTGGTACAAATATTATCTACCCAGTATGTTTCTAGCAACCAAAATTCACTCAATACTTGGTACATCTACACTTAAACTTGATTAAATCTTAGATGAGCTGACGCGTGTTTTCTATTTCCTGAATGGGAAGACTGTTTAAGTCTCCATACTTTTACGATACAGTGTTCACCTTTCTCGTAACTTATAAATGGTAGTACACTTAACTTCGCTAATTCTGCACTTTCATTTCATCGTTCTTAAGGCATGTGTTCCCCACGCTTTCGTAGAACAATGGCGATATTTATATTCGAGAGCTTAGAAAATATCAGAGTTTTTGTATTAGGACGTGGACAATATATTATATAGAAGTGAGGACAGTCAGTCCTCATGCCTCACTTGAATCCGACCATCGACAATTATTAAGAAAGTGCTGAGAGTAGCTTTCATGTCATGCTTCTGGAAGTCCTTAGCGGTTCATTC
This sequence comes from Anabrus simplex, assembly GCF_040414725.1. NCBI lineage: Eukaryota > Metazoa > Arthropoda > Insecta > Orthoptera > Tettigoniidae > Anabrus > Anabrus simplex. Next base: position 76,314,869 of record NC_090271.1, on the reverse strand, counting down.
CACTCTTAGCGTTTTACTCTGTGGAAATACGAATAAAGGGAATTTCATTCACCACTCCTCTCTGAGATGCAGAGCCCTTGATATGAAAATTTTACCCTGAACGTGGCCTATAGCGTGCTCCCGCCTCACTTGGTAATACAGCAGATCATTGACATATTCGCCTCACTCTTGTAGTGCAATACTACCGTCCCTTTAGTACTAAACGCTGGAGAGAATATGCTTGGAGAGTATGGTTTTGCAGGGGTAGAATTACGATAACACGGAGCCCTAGGGAGTCGTCTGTTTTTACTCACGTAAACGTCCAAGAACGATAGGCACCCATCTGACTCCATCTACATGGGGCATGTCACTGAAATATACAGAGTGAAGCGAAATTCGCGCACTCGGGCGTCACAGCGCGACTCCTCACATGCCAGCAATAAAAAATTGTCTCTCAAAAAAGTTCGTCCTGCGAGTATATCCGGCAGAAAAAGGACGTTGAAGGGTGGTAATCTGGCATCAATGTAACCACATGTAAGGTAACTACCTCTGTCAGCACATAGTACCCGTGCAGTACAGTTGGTGCAGTGGATAGAGTTTTAGGTTAGCATGCAGGAGGTCGAGGGGTCGATCCTGGTTTGAGGCGTATGTTTTTTTATTTCTTAAATGTAGTCCAGGTGGTATGGTATCTGGCATCTTAATTGTCAACAGCGATTGCAGCGCGTCCTCTAGAAACCATTTGTACTTACATACTACGATCCTAGAAATGCACGAACATTCGTTTTCATTGGTCAGCTTTGAGAGACGCCCTTTCCACGTCGTGGGCGTGAATTTATAACGTGAAGTTATAACGTGTTCAGCGTTACTAAATTTTGTAAATGTAGGATACATTTGAACTAAAAAACGGTGTCTTACTGTATTACAGTATGCAATGTCCGATGGAAATTACGAAAAAAAATTGCACCTCAACCCAGGATCGAACCCTTGATCTCCTGCATTCTAACCCAAAACTCTATCCACTGCACCAACAGTACAGCACGACTAGTACGTGCTGACAGAGGTAGCTACCCTACATGTGGTTGCAGTGTTGCCAGATAGCCACTCTTCAACGTTCGTTTTCTGCCGGATATACTCGCAGGACGAACTTTCATGAGATACATTTTTTTTATTGTTGGCATGTGAAGAGTCGCGTTGCGACGCCCGAGTGCGCGAATTTCGCTTCACCCTGTATACTGAGTTAGGCCTATATGATCCGGGAAAGGACAACATTCCCAGAAACCTTCCAACGACATTACTATGTTGTATCATTTAGATAATCCCCACTAAACTACCGGTTTAATTGTCCAGTGTCAGCGTATCGCTCTCAATGAAGTCAAGAGGAATATGATAGTAATCCAAAATAATGAATTAACATAAATATGTCTTCGAGCTGGGGTTCATCCGAATGTGAAACGAAACAGTGTCATGTAACAAAATGTGTGACACGATGTTACCTAGCAACAGTAACTTAAGAGCTGAACCGGCCATGAATCTGTATGCCATGGCCATCCATCGATACTTCACATCACAGCCTGCATTGCTGCATTTTATTGTATGAATTATTTATGATCATATGATTTTCCCAAAGGGAAATTCTAGTTTTTCTCTATTTTTTTTAATGTGTAGACGTTTGAAAATATGTAGTTGTGTTTATTTAATCGGATTTTCGTTTTCAGTACTGTGACCAGCGTAAAACTAATACATCTGAACTCTGATAGCTGGCTCCAAGTTGACGTGTTCGATTCTGACTCACGAGGCAAGTATTTGTACTGAAACGTTCTCAATTGCAAGAAATTTTTTCGGAAGGCTCACATTTTGTCGTAACAGCGTCCTTTTCTGCAAAAAAATATACGTAATTGATTAAACGACTTGCTCCAAGTAGTTGCAATGGTATGACGATTATTCGCAACACTGAAAACGGTATGTGCGGTGATGTGGCTGTTGCCAAATGTTCTCGTTTTTAAGTTAATAGTGCTTCGAGCAGTTCACTGAAAAGCCCCATCTTCGTTTTGATATTGACTGAAGACATACGGAAACAGCTGTTGGCAGTACATTAGTTAAGTTTGCGCCATTTATGCATTACAATTGTATTGATAGTCTAATTAATTTATATACATGCTTTCCAAAGTAGTTCATGTCACTGGCCAGACCTAACAAAAGAAGAGGGGGTGATAAATAAGTGTTTACATTTTGTCCACATTCGAACATAGAATGCGCTGCTGTGCATTTAATGGGTAGAAGAAGAGTGAACAGGGCTGTGTTGGTGGAAAATTATTTCATACTTATTGGCATGGGTACTGATTCCCCTAGGAATGATGAAGGAGCTCCGGTGCGCCCATAAAAACTACCATCATATGCCCCGCACGTTTTGACGAAGAATACGTATCAGGCAAATCGCTATAGAAATAAACCGTGTACACAGAATGGGTTTGAAATTTTCCTGTATTATTTTACATCGGAATTATAAATTTGCACACATTCTAGACGCCAATGCATAATTGGTCTGTGATATAAGGCGTCCAGTCTAGAAAGTCAAGAATAACGGCCAAGAGGATTCTGTCATGCTGACCACACGACACTTCGTAACCTTCAGGTCTTCGGGCTGAGTAGCGGTCGCTTGGTGGGCCAAGGAACTTCGGGTCTGTTGCACCAGGCGGGGCGGGGGCATATAAGGAGTGGCATGGATATGGAAATGGACATCGCTTTTACGAGTGAAATTTAAACTCATATTTTTATCAGGCATAGTCATGGTAGCTTCGAAGAGCGCATCGGAGAATTTTAATCATCCCCAGAGTCGTCAGTATACATACCAATTAATATGAAAACATTTCCCAGCATCAAGACAGTATATGTGCTCCGCTGGTGTCCCAGCAGCAAAGAATTCGCCTCAATATGCTCAGGTACCTTAACTTTAAGACATACTCGGTAAGTCTTTCGACGCTGATCGTTGGTAATTTTTTATTTCTTGGAAATCTGGAAGGTCTTCCTATCCTCCTAAAAGAGTTTTCAAATATTTATCAAGCCACACATTCTCTCAAATCCCGTATAATTTTGCGAAAGAAGTTTTTTTTTGCACTCCTACTTGCAATTTTTTCAGATGTTCTCTATTTTATTAGTTTTTATCGTATACTTCTAAAACTTACTGACACAAATCAGGCGACTCCCCACACGACCTGCTACCATGCAGTATTTCAGAACTACACTAATTATTAGCAAGGCTACTCAAGATGGTGGCACTGTTGACCGCACTCAAAGGTCAGTCTGCTGATGTTGGTACACTGGTCCTTACGCTTTACAGTAGGATAGTCAACATCGTCATCACACGTGTTTCTAGAAATTATTTCGATTTTAAACCCTTTCATAATTTTGAAACACTCACTGTCCCAAGTTCTTTTAGAAACACTAGACGTAGGCCAATTCTCCGTCCAAACAAAAGATGTGCACGAAACAATTAAAAGTTTCACCTATTCTTCAACACATTTACGAACTACGTCTCTCAAGATATTTCTCATACCGACACGAAGTTGAACATGCCTCTAAGTTCGAATCCCACTGTCGGCATCCCTGAAGATGGTTTTCCGTAGTTTCCCATTTTCACACCAGAAAAATGCTGGGGGCTGTACCTTAAGTAAGGCCACGGCCTCTTCCTTCGAACTCCTAGCCATTTCCTATCCCATCGTCGCCGTAAGATCTACTTGCGCCGGTGCGACATATAACCAAATGTAAGAAAATACCTCCTACATAGTACTTTCTCTCCCTGGGATTATATGGTGTATGATTATCTCGCTACCATGCCTTGCAATTGTTTCAAAACCAGTCCAGATATTATACCTCCTCTTCGAATCACTGAAGATATTCCTAAAATGTTCATGCTCTGGGTATTCATCAGTTGCATTCGAGATGAGGTTATACATAATCGGAATACCTCAGTGGCGCTCAGTGGTCTAATTTGTATATAGATTAGATCAGGTGTCTTTTGTGGTCAAATTTGTGTACAAATCAGTTATGCCTGTTGGTCAAATGTAGATTTAAATCAGTTTCAACTGGTGGTCAAATCTAGATATAAATCAGTTACACCTGGTGATCAAATCTGGATATGAATCAGTTGCACCTGGTTGTCAAATTTTGATGAAAATCACTTACACCTGATGGTCAAGTCTGGATATATATCTACTGCACCTGGTGGATATAGATCAACTGGGCGCGGTGGTCAAATTTAGGTGTCCATCAGTTCCACCTCATGGTCCATTTCTGCGCAGCTCCCTTCTCATTTTATACAGATTGTACTTTGTGGAGTAGTTAGATATCAACAAATATGGTTACTCGATAAAGCGTATAAAATGACTGGAACATAATTGACCTCTATGTTCATAATAGTAATAACTAATGCTTTCGACGAAATGTAGTGTACTATTTTTTTTTTTTTTTGAGAAATCGTCCGTTCAACGTACTCTTTGCATTTTTTATATTTTGGATTGTTTTTGTTAGAATTTTCTGTTGAATTCACTTTAATATAATGTGTGTTATTGTTCGTGTTTTAATGGCAGCGTCCACAAAACTGTGTATATGTGAATATGCAAGACTGCATTTCAGATAGCTCTACGAAACGCCTCACATGCATTTCTAGTTCTTTCAGAAGTAATTGTATTTGAAGCGTGAATCTTGGGAGTAAATTATGCGACAGCGTTATGTAGTTTGTAATCAAATAATTGCAAAAGACTGAGTTTTGAATTGACTCGTCGCATGCTAATCAATTCACCCAAATATCTCAATTTATTTCCGAGGTATAAGACTGTCTGTGTGCTTCTGGTATTCAGACGAAAGACCCAGTGATTCTCAGTGGTTAGTGTTGCCACTTACTGGGGATAATGTGCTCCAAGCGTAACTCACGTGTTACTTTAAAGTGAGTTTCGAGTGTAATTCTGTTTATTTTTTTATTTTTATTTTTACAATTTTACGCCGCATCGATACGCAGGTGTTCTGGCGACGATGGGATAGGAAATGGTTTGGAGTGCGAAGGAAGTGACCGTGGCCTTAATTGAAGTACAGCCATATCATTTGCCTGGTGTAAAAATGGGGAAACTTCGAAAGTCCATATTAAGGGCTGCCGACAGTGGGGTCTCCCGGGTAACTATGTGAGCCAAAAACGCGCAGCCATTTCTTTACGGGAACGCAATTAATGTACACCCATGAAGAAGTGAAATCGGTCGTGTGCAAGTGGCTATACCCCCAGAGAAGGGAATTCTGCGAACCAAGCATATTCTAGTGGAAGAAATATCTTGAATGACATATGATGATAAGTAGGTAATAACATGTAGTTTTTGTGCTTACCTTTTGGTTTTTCCTGCTGGTAAAATGAAACGGAAAGTGTGAAACGTTAGAGAAATATAACTTCCGATGTTTAGTTAGATATCTCAGAAACTAAAATAGGCATTTCCATGAATGTCCTTTTGGAATATTAAAAATATATTCGACACATTTGGATAGAATATGAAGCTTCTATATTGAATATTTTGTGTCAGAAAGAACATTATAAAAATAACATTTTTTACAACATAGTTAAAAAATCCCTGAACTGATGTACCTTTTTCTGAGAATGTACAAAAAACCTTTCTGAGCTGCTGAAATAAAATTATTGTCCTATTCTTTACAGGAGTTGAGAAATTATTATTTTCATATCCTACTTAAAAACTGACATTTTCTGTAAAATTTTCGGTGCTCTTCAAGTCGGTCTCCATGAACTAATCAAGATATTTGATTAAATTTACTTCCACAAGCAGACCTATATAGTGTCTAAGAGACTAGCAAGTTTCAAATACATTTATGTAATAGTTCCCTAGAAAAAGGTACACAACCTTAAAAACAAATGGCATACGAAAAAATCTAAAAACAATGCTTGCCTGGTAGCTGGCATCTAATGCTATTTACCGCACACAGTTACGTTTAAAATTGTATTGCTTTAAATGTAACTTCAGCACATTAATTCAGACACCAAAATCTGCAACAAAGATTGGAGATTTTCTTAAGCTCAAAAACGAAAATTTACATTTTTGAGCTTAAACTTTTCGGTTCCCTTCTTCGTAAGAATTATGCGCGTAACTTTTCGATCCGCCCTCGTACAATGTAACCAGTTGACTTCACAAGATTTCAGTTCTGAAATCATGAAAACAAAAAATGAATACTTAACTAACTACTCTACACAACCAGGAAAATGACCCGTACAATGCTGATATCCTCTGATCAATATAGTCCAGAGAGAGCTTATTGCTTTCATCGACCTGTCTCAGTATGACCTTTAGCTTGAATAACAATCCTTTTCCTTATGCAGCCTTTCCCTGCGATAAATAATGTAAGAATATAGTTTGTCGAGTCAGGTGGAGCACACACTTCGTAACAGAGGCAGTGATACCAGAATATCCGTTCAATCACAACCTGTTTATCGTATCACCTGTATATTCATTTGTTCAATTCTGCAATCTGCAATAACATTATCATGAGCAAGATGAATGAGGTTATTTTGAAATTTGCATACAAACTCAAAAATTAACGATAAGCCTGTTCTAAAATAAATTACCCCGTATATAGACTAAAATACAAATGACTTGAGAATGTATTTTCAACCGTAGTCCCGTTTCTCTACGGGGTCGTAATATGCAGCGACATGAATCTTCGAAACGGATTTTACGGCCGGATGTTCTTTCTGACGTCAACGTCATCAGAGTGGTTAATGAGATGAAATGAATGATGTGATATATGACAGTAAAAAGGAAGAGCCGGGCTGAGTGGCTCAGACGGTTGAGGTGCCAGCCTTTTCACCCCTAATGGCAGGTTCGATCCTGGCTTATTCCGGTGGTATTTGAACGTACTCAAATACGTCAGCCTCGTGTCGGTACAATTACCGACACGTAAAATAACTCCTGCAGGACTAAATTCCGGCACCACGGCGACTCCGAAAACCGTAAAAGTCGTTGGTGGGGCGTAAAAAATTATTCTTCTTCTTCATATTATTATTATTATTATTATTATTATTATTATTATTATTATTATTATTATTAGGAGGAGGAGGAGGAAGGGAGAGGTTGAAACCCGGTGCCGGCACATAGTCTACTCGTGCTGAATAGCACCAGGGGCTGTTCAAGGCTTAACAATCCATCCGACGGACGAATCGCCACCAATAGTGTCGTATGCACTTACTCACTGCATATAAACACTGCTGGGAGGTTTGGAACTCCATTCAGGCTTTCGGTATGCAATCTAGTGATTATAAATTGTGTACCATTCTCTCTCCTACCCTGCCGGCGAACATTCTGATACTGATTTTCTTCGGCGAAGGGGACTCGAATCGGTGTTTAGGCGATATACACTTAATGCCTTTACGATCACGACAATCAGGCGGGCTTTAAATAATTAAGAATGAAATTTATAAATATGCAGTACTTCCTTCATATACATCCAAATGAGCACTATACTAGCCGTGCTCTTTACTGTGTCATAAAAGCAAAATTCGTTTGAGGATTCATCCAGCCTCCGGGATGAATACCTAACAACTTCTCTCTCTTCTCCTATATGGCCTTTCCCTAATTGCCTGGAAAAGGCACTTGGAATAGACTTAGCCTAGTTCTCAGATCAGGTGTCTTTCCGGACGCCTATAAGTGAAGAACGATGTTCCTTGAAAGGAAGAAGTGTTAAGGATTTCCTAAGGGCTCTTTTACAACTTCATGCATGTAGAAGATTATACCATATACTCATGGATTCAAGAAAAATCACCCCCCTGAGGGTCAACTGTCGTGGTGTTCGACGTGTTGTTGGCAAGGATCACCGTCTACTTACTCAGGAGTTAAGAGCGGATAGACAGGTCACAGTAGACCAGACCATTTGAGATTCTATACTGGACAATAATGAAGTGTGAACAGCGTAGACATTGTAAGAGAATTAACTTCTGGCAGTAGAGTGTAAAAGCCGCCGTTCCACTAGGGAACCTCTGCTCATAGCACTTAACAAAGCACGGAGATGACCAAAAGAACACCTGCAGTGGATTTTCGAAATACGGAAAAAGATCGCTTGCAGCTGAGTAGAGATACCAACTGGCATACGCCGATGGCAGGGTACGAGTTAATTGCCGAGCACAGAAGGAAATGGATTCTTCTTGCTAGCAGGGTGGTGGTAGTCGTATTCTCATATAGGGATTGTTCACGTAGGATGTAATGGGACCCCTGATACATGTACCAACGTCCCTCACTGATGAATGGTACAGAAACTTGCTGTCAGATCATGCCCACCATTTGTTCATCTCCAGCATCCTGTAGAAGACCTGTACCTACAAAAAGATCCATCGACCCATCGTTCCAGAATTGTGGCTAATTGGCTCGATGAACACTAGGTTGTATGAGGACGCTTGCCCGGTCCCGTATGGTAGCGTTGGTTTGAACATCGCGGGCTGCAGGCTGCTGATGACATCTGAGCCGGTCAGGTGATTGCGGCTACCCATATATATAGTAGTCACGCTGCTGGGAAGTGGACTTTATCCCGAGGGCAACGCCTGCGAGGTGGACGCAGACCAAGGCCAACCAGGAAGGGCCAACAATCAGAGCGCAATCCAGGAAAGCGTTCCAGACGGCGGACGGCAGCACAGCAGTGCAGGAGGACGCCCCTTGGCGTTCAAAGGCTGCTACCCAGGCGTGGACTGCCAGCGCGTCTCTCATGTTGCCGAAATCGATGTGCGGCCCACATGACAGAGAACACAATCAGGTGTCGGCAACGACCGACGCCGCCACCGCCAGCAGCCAGGAGGAGGGAGGATCCGGCACTGCAATGGGGCAACCCGCTACGCGAGGGTTACCAGGACGGGAGGAGGGACACCAGGACGAAGCCTCTTCCCCAGCCGAGAAGAGACTGTCATCGCCAGGAAGCAAATCCCGTCCCCTGACAAGGAGGAAGAAGAAGACGACGCCGGCCCGACAGGAGAGGGCCGTCCAACCACAACCCAGGACTGCTCCCAGGACAGCAGTCGACCGAGGAGCCAATCTGGAGAGAACCTCAGTGGGTAGCGTCAGTCAGGCGAGACCTGCACGTCCCCTTCGACAGCTCTTGCTGTGTTTCTGCAGCTTGAGGTGGGGCCACCGAGTGGATAGGTGTGGGCTACTAGGTAGGTGCAACCGTTGTGTGGGTGATCACCACTACACGGCCTTTGCGGCACTTAAGAAGGCGCTGGTGTGCGCCAACTGCGCCGGAGGCCACCCAGCCTCTCATCACAGTTGCCCTGTTTATCGGGCCATGGCAAGGGCAGAGAGGAAGGAGGGGCGGCTTGATGCCCCACCCCTATCGAGGAGGCCGCCACCTCGGCGGGCTTGGCCTCATTCTCCGGGATCGAAGACTGGGTACGAGGGGACCCCAAGGGAGCCGATCGGTGCGGCAGGCTCTACGGGCTATTGCCACATGGTTTCGCAAACGGCATGGCCCAAGATATTCACGGCAGTGCCCTGACGTACTATCTCCCTGAGTAACTAGACTGGTGAGAATATGGCTCATGGCTTGTACATGATACCTTTTCTAAACTAATACTATCACCTGAACCTATTCAGAAACCACATCCTTGCATGTGCCGTCAAACTTTGTCAGGTTTTACATGTAGGCTCTTTCTTTTTACGCCCATGTTTTCCCTCAACCTTAAAACTACGCCTCAACATCACTTTCCCCACACATATCTGACGTCGGAACAGGCAAGTCCTCCTGTAGTACCATTTCCCATTCCTCCCTGCTATCTCTTTTCTCCTTAGAAATTAATAGCATAAGGAAGGCAATGTAGATTAATGAAGATTGCCATGCGGGGGGATCTCGCTCGCGCCCCCTCCCCCGCTAAAAAAGGGAAGAGCAGAAGTCTTCGGCAAGGCTGTCCAGACAGGCTTGCTCTGTCCAACGACTCACTAGCACCTCAACCCGGGCACGGCGAATTATTGTGGTTTAATAAGGTAGCGGACAGGTGAACTGAGTTGCAGTCGTGCAGGGTTTCACTCCAGGACTTAATGCCTTCAAGCTTGAGCCCTTACAAAAGTATTCACTTTAAATATTGTTGTACTATCATTTATTGAGGGTTCACTATACGTCTGTGGAGGCGAATTAATAAAAGTGACCAGCGCGTGGGTTAGCGGTCTATTCGGCAGGAATCTTCGAAGTAATCAAGTCGTGAGAAGGAGTGTCAACTTACCGCGTGTGCGGACTTAGAAAAGTCAGGAATTATAAATCTTGAACCTCTATTGGGACATTCCTACGCTAGCTCTCTATGCTCATACTTTACTCTTCATCATTAGGAGCGAGCTAAGAATACTTTGTAGGAATGGGATCTTGTAAGAACAATGCTGAGATAATAACTTCATCATTACGCACTAACATTTCTGGGTGGAAGTGAACTTGATAAATTCGATAATTTTAGCATCTGTAAAATTTAGTTGGCTGTGAGCTTGCATCCGGGAGATAGTAGGTTCGAATCCCACTATCGGCAGCCTTGAAAATGGTTTTCCGTGGTTTCCCATTTTCACACCAGGCAAATGCTGGGGCTGTACCTTAATTAAGGCCACGGCCGCTTCCTTCCAACTCCTAGGCCTTTCCTATCCCATCGTCGCCATAAGACCTATCTGTGTCGGCGCGACGTAAAGCCCCTAGCAAAAAAAAAAAAAGAAAAACTTTTACTGCATATTTCAAGTTTATACTTGGAAGGAGTAAAGTAGATTTTCCTAGGACACGAATGCCTGATAGACAGCACAGTTTCTGCTTGTGACATATTACGGGTGAAGTGCGGAGTGAGAAGGAAAATTGATGTAGGGGCCTAGTTATGATGTTAGATAAGTAGTGAGTTGTCGTGCGACTGAACGAGAACTGGTTTCACTGTCACTGAAAACTACACCTGAGTGTTGTAAATAGTATATAGCAGGTTGCATTGATCCAGTTGTAATAGCGTGAATGAACGGAATGTTGTAGTGAAGTTCCGAACCAGCAGAGGCAGCAAGACCTTGTGAACGTGATTTCTTCGCCAGGATGGATATCCACGGACAGCACGTGTTTCAGGGGACGCGTTCCTCATTCTTAAAAGTTTGAGTTTTCATGTTCGAGCAACTTGCCTCAGGTAGACTTGTGAGCAACGTGTGTTAAGGGTTGGACCCAAGATATTTTTTGATATTTGCTGCAATTATGGGAGACAATCTCCACTTTAGAGACGTTCGGCTCTGTGGTCGGTGAGGATGATTTGTGTTTCTACCGAGGAAAGTTGGAATAGCGGCCTATGTTGTTAATTTTATTGGTTATTTGTCCATGGCACTACGGTTGATGCTGTAGACGAGACTTTACAGCGCGATGCCTAGATATTGACTAGTCCTTTATGATATGACCGCGCCGATGATTATTTGTCTCATGTAATCTTGTTCTCAGAGACCAACGTTGAGTTATGTGAAGAAGATCAATGCCCACTCTGTTTATTTTCTTGAATTTTATGCCATAAATTTTATTTCAGGAACACACGTTGATTTATGCTTGACATTCTAAGATACACCAGATGATTGGTGTGTGTGTGATGCAATAATTCTCAAGAGCCTACGTTGAATAGGAAGTGATTGCTCAAAGGGTGAAATTTATTTCATTAATATTTTCCATCGAGACTGTGTGATTCGGAGTTGCCTGAATGCGGCATGCTTTTCTTGGTGATGCCAGGGAAAATCTGATGTTTTTGTTCTTTGATTTGTGTATATTTTGCCATTTATGTGATTTTTATTGTGTGTGGCTCCAATCCACAGCTGTTTATATGTTCATTTGAATACTCGTTATCGAAGTGTATATATTGGTAGGATGTTTCACCGCTCAGCATATATTTTGTGTCTACAGTTAGATGAATTATTCTCACCCTGAAGCGCATAAAATCACTTTTTTCTTTTAAGGTTAGGAACTCCCACTGCAATGTAAAGTGTGCAGAAAGGGAGAATACTCATCTAAAGTAGAAATAATTGATAAACCTACCAAAAGCGCGGTGCGTGCACGCAGGTCACAGCGTTAAAGTGAAAATTTCAGGAATGTATCTTGCTAAATGTTAAGTATGTGTGTCAGCATACACTTGATGAATTGTATTACTATATTTTGATCCTCAAGATGAACTCTGTATCTGTCGAGAAAGATCTGAGTCATGTATTTCTTATCACTAGGGCCCGGATGTTTATGCAGTAATAGGATAGAATGCAAACTTACTGAAGCGAGTGACAAGTAGAGTCTACCTGCGCAACGGTAATGCTTTGAGGTTTCCATAAACATTAGGGACCGAACATTAGGGGTTCTAATGGACCGAACCCCTAATGGTTATGCAAACCTCATATCACTACCGTTGCGAAGGTAGACTCTACTTGTCACTCGCTTCAGTAAGTTTGCATTCTAACCTATTACTGCATAAACATCCGGACCCTACTTATTACACTTGATGATTATTATTTTGCTATACCTATCGTATTTCTTGTGTACGTTTATCAAACATGTTTTCCTCAAAACTGACGTCCTCCCACGGCTTGTATCATTTATAGCTATTAGTTGACCTCCTCTCATCCTTATTAGATATATGTTCCCCATCTAATCCGGGGGTCATTTTAGTTATCTTCGTAATTTGAGTTCTTCAAACTGAGCACGCCTGGGAGCGACTGGCCTGTCTAGGGCAGATTACCTTGATGCTAGAAAAAGGGAACAAGCTCTGGCCTCTGAAGTATTTGTGGGAGTATTATCCACAGGAGTATATCAATATATATATATTACTGTATTCTTCTTTTTCTTCACAGTTGTGATACCTCGACAGCTGATAGTTATTCGAGACTGTAAAATTTGTGGTAAAATGCAGTTCATCGAAAAATTTTGAAAACAAGTACCTTAAAATACCTTAAGCATTGGATATTCAAATGGATATATTTAGGTTCTTCTGTTAACATTGTGTTAGTGAAAGTAAACTTATATGGATTTCAGTAAGAATGTCATATTTTATGTTCAGTTAATTTTTCCATTACAAGGATTGTGATGTATTTGCACTTTCATTGAAAATCAGTTAATAAACGTGTTGCAATGGAACTTAAATTACAACATCCCGAAGTTCACATTACCTCATTACACCTGGTAAGCAGTCAAGGGGGGTATACACGGCTTGCAGCATGCTCCAGTCTCTATACAATATGAGAGGCATTATGGTCTTGAGTTAATATGACTCCCCAATGTTTGCAGTGTCTTGAGTCCATGGAACACCACATCGCCTCTGTCAGCAGAGTGAAAGTGGGTGTTGCACACTTCAAGCCATGTATCTCTAACTCATTTGCTCATCAGTGGATACATCATTTGTTTTGCTATTTGTTTCACGTTGCATCGGCACAGATAGGTCTTACGGCGAGACAAACTCTACGTATCTATCCCATTTTAATTAAATTCGGGAAGTAAATAGTAATTAACTCCAGTTCCTTGGCTGAAGGGTCAGTGTAATGGCATTCGATTCCCGACAGAGACGGTGACTTAGAGCGCGTGCGTTTAATTTCTTTATTTCAGGAGCTGCGTGTTTGAGTTCGTACTAATCTAAATATTCACTTACATACAACACATCACGCTATAAACCACCACAGAAACACGCAACAGTGAATACATCCCTACACTTGGGGTTGATGTCAGGAAGGGCAGCGAAGCGTATAACTTGGCAAATTTTATGCAAAGTGCCGATCGCCCGTAATTGAGAAAAGAGCATATAGAAGATGAAGGAGAAGAAGTTGTTAGGAAGCAAGGAAGATTGAAATCATCATATGAAGATAAAATATTTCCTCAAAACTGTCGGTGGAAAATAAAAAATGAAATCAACTTTCGTTTGCTTCACGAGAGAACGAGAAATGAAATTTACGTATAATTTCAATCATATTTTCGATTTGCGGCAGACGGAAGGTTAATTTATTTTTAATTGAAACTTTAAATCCATTCATTACGAAAGCAAACACTGAACCTACGAGTCTGTAAACTGACCGATCAGCGAGGAGCTTGCTCGTATAAATTACGACCTACAATTGGGTTTATGTTTGCCGTCGAACTCGCCAGAGGCAGAAAAAATTGAATCGTTCTAACCCATGAAAGGGAGCACGTGACTTCATCGTCGTTCCACTAAACCTTTTACTTTAAAAAGATCGGAGTGGAATTGTGCTCTTGGAAACTGCAGGAACCACTTTTTTCCCTTCAATTTACTTGTTCAAATCTAGAAGAACAAATGGGGGTTAAGTTCACCGGCATTACTTCACTAATGCATAGAATAGCGACGTTGTAGACGGCGAGTTGGCCACTTGTATCCTTTCAATTCTTCTCTGCTTCTCACGTTATTTATTCCCCACGTTCTTCTCTCCCGACTTCAATTCACAGACCGGGTAGGTAGTTAGCCACGCCAGCTACCCCGACAGTGGCAAAGATAAATCCCAGACAAAGAGGACTCCTCCTTATAAAGCGGCAAATTCCCTCACTGTGCTCCGATAGTATTATCTTTAAAGTCCATACTGTAAACCCATTACTACCACAAGTGAATATTACCTCCGGTATAGAACAGCGTTTTTATACTCCAAAGGAAAATAGTTGTATGCCCCCGGTATTGTTCAATATACAGAATGTGCATTAAATAGCATAGCAGACCATGCTCAGCAGAACGTTGGGTGGGAAAGGATAGTAGCATAGGTCTTTCAGATCAAAGGCGGGCACAACTCGGCTCAATGAACAGCGCTCCGACGAAAGGCGCAGCCTATCAGCTGCTTGCACGGCTTGCAGTTAAAATATTTTTTAAATAATTTGTTTTACGTCGCACCGACACAGCTGCGCGACAGGATAAGAAAGGGAAGGAAGTGGCCGTGGCCTTAATTAAGGTACAGTCCCAGCATATGCTTGGTGTAAAAATGGGGATCCACGGAAAACCAACCTCAGGGCTCGAACCCACTCTCTCCCGGATGCAAGCTCACAGCTGCGCGCCCCTAACCACACGGCCAACTAGCCCGGTTCAGTTGCAAGTAGCGAAGGCACGCGTATCAAAACAGATTTAAACTTTTAACAGTTATGTTGTGGTTAATATCTCGTTCTAGTCAGTGAAAAGAGTATGATGAGTGAACAAAATTAGTTATTTTGTGTATACAAACGTACACCATGCGCTAAGTAAATGCGTTTCATTGTATCATTTCATCAGGTTATGTGCCGGAAACAATGATTTCGACTTCTGATAACTAAGTACTCCTTAAACTACTACCTGTACTCGTACAAATATTGTAGGCCTACATAAAAGTTTTAATTTTTTAAGTCTATTTGTCAAGGCACCTGCGCTAGAGTTCAGTATGGTATATTATCATGACTATAGAATATTTATAGAAAAAATCAATACACTCCAGTAAGATAAGTTTCTAACTTCAAATCAGTTTAACGATAATTATTTTACATGAATAGATCTAAGTCAGGGCCTCTCAAACGCCCAAAATCTCATGCGTGCAAACCGAAGCGCAGAGGCTCCTTGCACAGTGCATCGGCCTGACTCGGCTCGGTTCGGACCAGCGTTTTGTCTCGGGGCGAGTCGGCTAAGCTCGGCTCAGCTCGGATGGTGGAGCTCTGCTGAACAAGTGAGGAAGGGGGCGACAGGAGGAGCGAGAAGAAAGGGGTAGGGAAGGAGAGAGAGAGAGAGGGAGAGAGAGCTATTGCTCATAATCGAGGAGTGAAGGGTTTGCACTCTGGTCAAACTAGCGAAGTCTCTTGCACCTTGCGCCGTGCAATGCACCAGTGCATGCACTCCCAGAGGTCCTGATCTAAGTACTATATATCACACATATGTTAATATCATAACATATATTAATATATCATATAAATACAATGTATGTATATGTTTTGTTTTATATGATTGATTTCATACTGATACAGTGTAAGACTGAACAAGCAGGCAAACATACAACTAAATATATAAGAAAGAAAATGTAACAGTCAATTTTAAATGGATTAACTGTACACTTATTATACTTAAATCGTTCTTTAACTCGTTTTGAATACTTGTATTCATACCTTCTGGCAGTTTATTGTAGAGACTAACAGAATAATGTTTAGGAATACCTCTTTCCTGCATATTGCGGAAGGCACGCTCCTGTATCCTTCCCGCACAGCAAACATACATCGGTAACACAACGTGGCAGCATTGAGCCCTCAGTTATTTGCTTCTGAAGTTACGTATGTGAGTAAGGACGCTAATGGCATCTGTTAGTGAACTTAAGAACTATGACGAATAAGTGATTCACGCGTTGCATCACTGTGATGGTGATGCCAAACCGTTAAGCAGGGTGATGCGGGTGATGCATAATACGCATCACTCTGCCTTAAATAACAAGGAAAATGTGATGCAAAAAATAAATCATAAACAACGAACGGCGAACAAACTATACGACTGGATTGCGTAAAGATAAGATACTCAGACAAGTGGAGTGTTGTGGCTTTGCTTACGCATTGACTCCGCATATCGCCATCTAGTCTTTACAGCGCAAACTATTGGAAGCTGGCTACTCTCGGCTCTTGCAGTGCTCATTCTGTTAGTTCAAGGGGCAGGATTTTCTCTTTACTCACCTATATTTTGGACTGTTCTACCTTGAATGCAGTTTGAAAACAAATTATGAACTTTGCAACATCGCACCTCCAGGCAAATGCTGGGGCTGTACCTTAATTAAGGCCACGGCCGCTTCCTTCCAACTGCTAGGCCTTTCCTATCCCATCGTCGCCATAAGACCTATCTGTGTCGGTGCGACGTAAAGCCCCTAGCAAAAAAAACATCGCACCTACACGTAGCGTGTTTTATCAGTCCTGGAAATAAACGCACACGTATAGTGTGTGAGTATTCTGCCGGTTTCTTGTGCTATACCCAATGGAAGCGGAAGAGTCATGTGGAGCAATTGCTCCATCGAGCACGTGCAAAGCCGCGAACGTGCCACACACCGGCCACAAGTGTTGCCAGCTCCTCACTTTGATCACTGCATCAACGGACTATATCTTCGAAACTATAACTCATGACTAAGGTTCGGATGTTAAGAAAAAAGTAATATTACTTTCCTGAGGCGATTTTACACGAAATATGAAAAACCATTTTAAATGATGAGCCCTAGTCCTGTTTATAGCAATTTTATGCAACATAAAAATGCATATTTCGACCATATTTATTGCTTTAGTCAAATTTTACTCCATTTTAGTGATATAAGGTCATATTTTCTTATATTTTGAGGATTTTTGTTTAAGTTTAGGCGTTCTGACTAACCAGGTACATGTTATCTGCGTCCATTTTCAAACACAAGATTTCAAAATACTGTAATAGATTTATTTTCCTTTCTTTTCCCGAAAGAGGTACACAGCAGGTTTAGACGAGAAGATCCCGAGAAAGAGATGCTGTCCGAACGTACACCGACAGATATCAAAAAGCATGCCAAAACTTCCCTTCCCGTTTTCCTTTTAGGAAAACAGGGTGAGAAATGCGCCTCAGGACTGATAATGAATGAAGTATAGAGTTTTAATTTATCTACTGTAGCTCTGTCAGTCTGCATGTGTCTACTGCATTATCGGTAATCAGCTTTTGACACGTTTAATGTACTACTTGATACCCATCGCTAAAATCTTTAAGTCATATTTTGGCACAATTGCTTGCAGATTTTGTGCTTCTTTATCTCAAACTCCCGAACCCTTAATTTCTATATATATACATATATACACACACGTGTGGAGAAAAGTGACAGAGGATTCCATGGAAAATCGTATTTTAGTAGAGGAAGAATTATTAAAGACTGCAAAATATTTAGTACGGACATATAAATGACAAGGAACTAAAATGAACAGTAGAAATGTATGGGAAAAATAAATGGTATGCCATGATGATGCAGCGAAAATGTGGACGTAGCCAGAGATTATTTTCCTGGATCTCAGCTCCATGACCGAGGCTCCCCGTCCACGATACGGCAAGCGCAATACACGAATTATTACTCCATAACTACTCCATAAAGGCCAACAAGTTTCTGCGACGAAAAAAGACCAGTATGATCAGAAGAAGAAGAAGAAGAAGAAGAAGAAATCCGCCTGTGGTGTAGTGGTTAGTGTGAGTTCTGGGTTTGATACCTGGTTTTGCCACGAAATTGACAGTGGTACGAGGGCTGGACCGGGGTCAACTCAACCTCGGGAGGTCAACTGAGTATACAAGGTCTCGATTACCACCTCAGCCATCCTCGAAGTGGTTTTCCGTGGTTTCCCAATTCCCCTCCGCGCAAATTCCTATATGATACCTAACTTAAGGCCAAGGAACTTCCTTCCCTCATCCTTGCCTATTCCTTCCAATTTTTGGCATCTCCCACAAGGTCCCTATTCAGCAAAGCAGGTGAGGCCGCCTGGGCAAGGTACTGGTCCTCCAAATGCCTCACGTTCCAGGACACTGCCTTTTAGGTGGTGTAAGTGTGATCCCTCGCAGAGTGAGGTAAAATCCCAACCCTGGAGGGTAAATGCTTTAAATAAATAAAATTATGATAAGAAGAAGACGGCATGAAGACTGGTAAAAATAGGGAACATTTCAATGCAGCGTGAACTAATAAACTTTTGTAGTGTAACGGTTACCGAGTTTGATTGCCGTAGTACCAGATATTTAAGATTGGCAGGATGGCTGATATACTGTATGATACTGTTGAACAATCAAAAGGCGGTGCAGATCCAGTAGAAAGTGATAAAACTCGCTCATTGTTACATGACACGTCCCTGACGAAATGCAACTGTCAGTACAAAATGCAACTGTCCACGTGTCAGAATAACGTACAAGAATATAATGAAATGGACGGGAAACTGCCATATGTGAAGTGAAGTTCGATGTGAAGCACTCTATTGTGTGTCAGGGACTTGCTTAACAATCAGGGGTTCAAATACTGGTATCGCCATTCTTTTTTCTGCTGGACTCCTTCACTCTACTGTGTAACTCCACAGTGCTAACATTCACCGTATTTCCACTCCGAGTGCTTGCAATGAGCCTGTTGTTTATTATAATTGGCCCCGCAAAGGACTAACAGATATGTAAATATGCTGCGTACCTTTCACAGCTGCCTGCTGTCATTTCTTGATGGTTACAGTACTTTTGCATCCATCTCTTGGCACAGGCCAGAGCAAAGTGTAGCTTCCACTGAAGTCCCAGTCTCATCCATGGCTGCGACAATATGGAAGCTGCTGGAGTATGGGTGGTGCTGAGTGATGACATTCAGAGCACAACCAGTGTGTCTGAGTGTCATGAAAGGTGTTGCTCATAGGGTTAGTTGAGCTACAATAGCACTGTCTGGCCCAGTGAGGAAAGCAATGGCAAACTACCTCACTCCTCATCTTGCCTAGTACGCCTCATTTTGGTACTGCCATTGGTTTTTGTGGTTTCCCTATAACTGCATAGCCTTTGGTGATGCTATTTGAGGATCCAGCCAGCCTCTGGGCTGATGACCTAACAGACAGACCTTTCAAAGTGGGGAGAATCCTTACAGTATTAGGCGTGTTCATGCGAGTGCCAATTAGCTTAGAGCACGTGTACCCACTTGTCAAGGTGAGAACCTGATTTTGAGTCCTACTGTACATATTACATTCTCTTAAACTTGTAGAGTGTTGCGTTTATCACATATGTGTTTATTTCGATTCATCGCGATATCTGGCGTTGTGCTTTTAACTATTTTATCCTTGGAAATGACTGAATTAAACACGACTAAGGCTACGACTACACTTGCGTCATTTCACGCTGCGTTACTCCGTCAAATCTCGCGTCAGAAATGAACAGCACTAACTTGGACGGGACCGGTCACACACAGCGTTATTTCACGCCGCGGATGAAGAGACAATGCGCGACTTCGAGGTCGCACGCTCCAGCCACACTTGGGGACAAGACGACTCTGAGGTATTGTGCTCTTGTTTGAATACTGCGCGTGGTCCATCTTCGTTCGTCTTTCTTCTGCAGCAATACATTCCCTTGAGTTTCCTTTTTCAGAGAGCATTTTGAAAAGAAAAAGCAATTCAATCGAGGTCGCGGATATTCTGTAATACTCAGAAAATGTCTCTTGGTTGTCTTATTGTGTAGGAGCACAAATTGTCCACTCGATGACCTGTCACTTATTATAGGGTGGAACCAATATTTTCTTTGACGACGACTACGACAATAACGAACAACCAATGCAGCATATAACGCAACAACGGACTTATTATTTAATGTAATTCCATCCCTATGCAGAGCATTGGCGGTGCATTCCTACTTCACAATATACAATAACAAAATCACGCCGTGCAAACACCCAAGTGCGGCAACGCACCCTGTCATCCAGATGCGTGAATAACCCGCAAAAATCCAGCGTGACAAAATGCAAGTGTGGCCATCCACCTCGCAGGACGTCCAGCTGTGTGAACAACACGCAGTAACGCAACGTAAAATCACGGAGGTGTGGCCGTAACCTAAACACCTCGTCCAGTATCCGTCAGCTTGAACAACTTGTCGGAGCCAACGTGGCATTGACTCAACTATCTACTAAGTATTCTTCATCGAGGGTGATCTACTCGCATGTGACCAACATAAATCAACACAAAGCTTCATGCGAACGCGAGGGAGCGTAAGGCCAGTGTTTCTTTATATGACTTTTCCTCCTTGGCCATACATTTTCAATAGGGTTCAGGTCTGGAGATCAAGGGACCCAACTGAGCAGTTCAACTGAGTTCTGCTCAGAAAGCCAGCCAGCGCTCGTGTGGATTGGGGAGTTGGCTTGCACGAACAGTATTAGCTCATCTGGATAGCGCTCTGTCACACTCGGAACCACAGTATTCTGCAGAATATCCAAATATTAGTTCGATGTTAAACGGTCAACTATTTGATTAAGCAATCCAGCCTCATCGGACGATATGAACCCCAGCACGACATAGATATGCGGCCACTACGTGAACACTCTGCTATATATTACCTTTTGTCGTATCGGTGTCCCCGTAGCCTGTAAGTATTAACTCCACTGTCGCCAACGCTGAAGGTGGATTTCCGTGTTCTCCCATTTCCACACCAGGCAAATGTTGGGGCTGTTCCTTAATGAAGACGACGATCGTTTCTTTCCCACTCCCAGTCTTTTCCACCCCATCGTCTTCGCAAATGATACCAATTACGATTTAACTCCATATCGGGAATGATGCACCTATCGACCATCTGTTCATCGGAGCGGCAGCTTTCCTGCAATGGAGCGCGGCGATTTGTAATCGTTTACGGTCAAAGTATTAGTATTACTTATTTAACACAGAAATTTATGTATAGACATATGGAAGGTCTAGGAAAAGAGGGTGAGTCCCCATGTATATAAAAATGTTCCCTAGACCTATCTTAAGATTAGATGTTACTTACAATATGTATATGGTTTACATTAACTTAAATAGTATTGTGTAATATATACTGTATATTTATACTTAATTTATAATTGCTGTGCTCACGGACTTCCTTTCACTCTGTCAGTCTGCCATTCACTCATTCAATTCCTCACATACTTCCTTGTACTCTACCAATTTGCCATTCATTCGTTCACCCACGCACTCGCAGACACATGCAGCAGTTTCATAAAATTACATTTTTCGTTACATACATCCAGGAAAGCTGGTCGCCTGTATGAGCTGTATAAGGAATATAGGCGGGTACAGTGTTGTCCTGTCCTAAAAATTTTCCCGTGTAAACTCCGCTTTAGCCTGTTTGGGAACCCAAGGAGTACATCATATTGTGTTCACAAGACGTAACTGTACGTATTACAGTAAAGTTGGGACGTTGGCCGTGTGGTTAGGGGCGCGCAGCTGTTAACTCTTATCCGGGAGACAGTGGGTTCGAATCCCTGAAGATTGTTTTCCGTAGTTTCTCATTTTCACACCAGGCAAATGCTGTACCTTAAATAAGGTCACTGGCGCTTCCGTCCCATTCCTAGGCCTTTCCTCTGCCATCATCGCCATAAGACCTATCTGTGTCAGTGCGACGTAAAATAAATAGCAAAAAAAAAGTTGGGACGGTGAACGTATGCCATGGCCCGCCCTGGTGATAATGAGGGTTATCAGTCGGGTTTTTTTCCTCTGGACACAAGGGGCGCGTGTCGATTAAAGGACTAGTGAGCGCTGTTAAGGGCATGGTTGTCATATTTTGCGGCCTCCACTTTATTTCATGAAGCTAAGTGAAAAGCAATACACTTCAAAATATTAATTAATGAAGCAAGTTTAAAAGACTTGCAAGCACTGAACAAAGCACGTACGAATTGTCTGAGCTGAAAAAGAGACCGACGTCTATTGTAATAAGAGGTGAATTATTGGCAACAGAGTTGTGAGGATTTCTGTTGGGGAATGAGAGCGTCCGTTTTAAATCCCACTACCTTCAAATTTACTCTCTGCTGGGTAAGCGAAGGGCCGGGATATCAAATGGATTCTTTGCTGCTGGCTGAGTATTCGTTGCCTCTCCCAACTATACCGGCTGTGTAACTGGGATCACCCTAGTACCAGCTAACGGTGACTGATGCAGCAAAACCAGTACCCACCCTCAGCCACTAGAATAGAGGTGTATGCATTCTTGATATTTCAGAAAGCAATTTTCCATTATGTGAATTAATTACATGTATGAATTTGTAACATTTCGAACTTTTCTTCTGGGGGTATAACTGAAAGAAGTCTCTCAGAGAAGATCACATAATCCCAACTACGATTTAACTCCATCTGAGGAAACGCGCACCTACTCTCAATCTGTTCATCGCCTCATTTGCAAGGTCTTTAGTCTTGGTGTTACCAACTATGCCTTAATGTCCCGGGGTCCATGTAAATATCATGTCGTATTTTCTTTCTTTACATAAAATAAAATAAGTACATTCCCGTGCAATTATATTTGAGAGGTAGAAATGCGCTGGCTTAGATCGATACATACAGTATTATACCGCTGAAAAAAGAAGGGTGGATCTGATATAACTATTAATGACAAGGTAAGGCTCGGTGTATTTTGTCGTGTTGTCTTCTTATATTTTCACTTTCATAATTGTGTGCCACTATCTACCGTCCGTGTCTATACTTAAACCATAACGTGTCGCCTCGGACAGTAAATATGGAACATCAGTGTTATTTTAGTTATAAAACCTTCAACACGTGATCGTAACATCTCGCTAATATTGATAGCCGATACTAATTCCCTCCTTCCAGTCAGTTAAGCACGTGGTATGAAATTAGGTTTAAAGCCAAGTTCCAGAAGTCTTTAACCGAAGAAACTAATGAAGTTGAAGGATGATTGCCGTAAAGACAATGAGGTGGATCCTGCAAGAGAGTAGATGATAGTTTTTTTTTTTACAAAAATACTTTCTCCTGGTAATTGTAGTAGTGTTCCATTAGCGAAGTACAAAGCAATGTTCTTCGTAACGAGCGACATTTCTGAGGGTGAGAACTCTGCGGGCTGTAGGAGGAGGGAAGGGAACGAAGTACGCTGTAAGCGGTTTTATCTTCGAATTATCCTGACTCTGGAGCCATAATCCTTACGGGCGCTAGGATCAAACTCTTCATTTGGAGCGGCTTGAACGTTTCGCCAGTCTTATGTTAATTATGTTAACGTAAAGCGTTCACTTTCATAATTACATTGTTAAAATTTTTAGCGCACCCTGTAGAAAGACAGCGAGTCATGAGTAATAGAGGCAGGTCTTAATCAAGTAAGCTGTGATATTTGACTGAAAGTTTGTGCCTTCATTACCCTGACATCACGTTTTATTCCAAACTTATGAATGAAGAATCTTGTAGTCCTACGCCATATTACTCCTCATCACCTACAGTAAATGTAACTACGCCTTGCCGATGCAGCCATTCTTACATCCCATTCTTTCTATATCTGTCAGATAGGATTTCTGAGGTCTGCCTCTCTCTTAGTACCTTGCCCTCTACGATACCCTTACCATGATATATTGCCTCGGGATATGCTCTATAAATTGAAGGGGAGTATCAAAGGCCCAACCTGATAATGTTAAATTTTACAGTTTCTTTGGAAACGTCGAAGGTGATAAAACGTAATTTTGATACGATATAGATTCATATCTAAAACATTTACTGATCTAATATCTTACTTCCACCTTTATTAGAAATCAAGATAAGTTTTCTTCAATGGCGTGCGGTGAACACATTCGCTACCCCAGCTGAAAAGATATTTTTTCAAATATAAGCAATCTTAGGCCCACTACACTCTCTGAAGTCAACACTGTCATTTTATACGAATGCATTTTTCGTGCAAAGGTCTACCTGAGAAAGGTCTTTCAAGAATATTTTCAACCACACGCTCGCACATATTTCCAAATTGACATTTACGGCAGTGACGACACCATCATAATATAGAGCAGATTTTAAACAATGTACTTAGTTTCACCCCGTGACGCTTCGTGATAGTACAGTCATAGTTTTCACAAAAATACACGGAGACTAAGTATTTTTTTAATTTAAAAGCCTAACCTAAACTGAATGAACGAAATTTAAATGGTATTTTACCGTCAACGAAGTTCTATAGTTTCACTCGCTTACTGAGTATACGTGCATCAACGACAAACGAGGGAAAATATTCGTCACGACGCGTAACACACGTTATATTCATGAAGAATGGCACAGAATTCACGTAAACTTCACCTATAATTCAAGAGGAACACTACAGAACTTAACTATATACCACTATACAAAATTGTTTTACTTCGCACTTTGCTCTGTGTTCATGCTGGGCAACCTAAACACTTTTCTGCGGCTATCGGAAGACATACTCTACACGTGTCATGAATGAATTGCTCAAAATAAGAGCTTTATACAAGCCGAAGTACAAAAATAAAATATATTCTTCTATATCACAATTGATTTCACAAACTGGTCCTATTTTTATTAGCAAGACGATGTGCAAGTGGCTATACTGTTAACATGTTGATATTTTTTCTCTAGTGTCTATCGTGTGGCGCTGAACACTTCGAGTGTCAAGTATTAAAACTAACATCCCTTACCTAAGCTAGCTTGGTCTGTTGCCGTAAATTGCTATCTGTGGAGGGTCCACACCCCGCCAGGCTCCCAAGACAAGGAAACTTAAGTGCTTGCGTCAACCAAGTGACTTAAATTTCGCAGGGGTAGCTCTCTTTCGCACCGGCAAGGAAATCCAGCTCGGTGGACAAGCTGAACTGCAGTAGTTCGAGAGGATTTTCGAGACAGATGTACTTAGCTTGGCTTAGATGTTCGCAGTTTTTAACTTTGTATAAAGCGTTCTAAGGAACAATAACAAAATGTAAATACAAAATAATTTTTCCCAGAAACTGTGGGGTAGATGGGGTTCAATGCATGCCATTGGATTTTTTGAAAATCAAGTTCTTAAATTTTTAAATGCACATTTATTTTAAAATATTTACGATCAAACTATATGTGGTATATCTACCATTGTAGATCCATACAAAAACGACAATTCTGTTAATGAAAGGTAAAAATGTCAGAGTTCTACTTAAGTAGTTTCTGAGAAAGTGGGTAATATTCGCAAACAAAATGTAGTAACTCAGAAATTACACTTGAAAGTGCAATGCTACTTACAGTATGTGTATGCTATCCTGCTTGTTACCACATGAATACTAGACATTAATTTGTATCATAGCAACAAATGTAGCCAACTTATACAATAGGAAGGTTACTATAAATCAACATAAATTACCGCCTTCTAAAGCAAATAGTTCCTGAGATACCTTGTCTTAAGTGAACAAGTGCTCACGAAGTCTGCAGAAATGGCTTGTGCAGTAACATATATATTTTTTGAATTTATAAATACGTATAGTCATCCAGAATCAATGGAAAACATACCGAATTAAAGGTAAAACTTCAAAAATAATTGTCCATAAAAATTAAAAATGTACGTATTTTACCAATACCACCTTGTGTATTGCCCTTACATTTCTCCACTTTCATTTCCCTCGTTAACTCTTTGTAGCACAGAAAATATCAATTTTCTATGTCCCATAATGAACAAAATAAGTTCAATTATCTTTTTCGTAATTACACATCACTACTTGTCTACTATAACGTTTTTTGCGATTTGCTTTACGTCGCACAGACACAGATAGGCCTTATGGTGACGATGCGATAGGAAATGCTTAGGAGTGGGAAGAAAGCGGTCGTGGCCTTAAGGTTGAGCCCCAACATTTGCCTGGTGTAAAAATGGAAAACCACGGAAATCCATTTTCGGGCATGCCGACAGTGGGATTCGAGCACACTGTCTCCCAAAAGGCAAGCTTACAGCTGTGCGACCCTAACTCCCACTATAACATGAAAATGTGATATTGAGTTAAAATACTCTGTTTTAAGTATTCACATCAATTTAAATGAATAAATATTGGTGGATAATAACGGTAATATCCATGCGAATGTTGAAAAGCTGGATCAAGGTGTCTGACGCTAACCACCATGCAAATTTTAGGTGGTTACGGCTGCAGAGAGTTATTCTCCTATCCTTTCCAACTTCCAATATGACTTGTTGATTCATTCTCCCGTACTATTCAAATGGTTCGTGTCTTCCTTCTCCACATACACATACTATATCTGCCGCTTCAAGACGATTCAGCTGTGCTTTTCCTAGCGTCCAAATCTCACTTCCCTGCAACACAATGCTATACATGAATGCTTTTGCGAAAGTTTTCATGGTATCCATACTGACATATCTCATTCAGGAAATCATGTTTCTTCAAAGCTGTTCTTCTGGCCATATTATTAGGTGCGCATTAAATCATATCTATAACAATTGTTTAAATGATCATTTTTTCATTATATAATCGTGCTTCTCGTGCCCTAATTTCTCTCTTTAATCAGGAATAAACAAGAAGTCATGCCAATGAATGGCTTTATTAAGTCGCTTTCACGTGTCAAGCACTTCTTTTATCCACATTTCTTCATACTAAATGGCTATTAGTGAACAGAACGGGTAGGCCTATAGTTTGAAGTTTTAGTCGGTTATACATGTGATCAGCGTCACCAAACTCCGACAATTGAAAAACCGCACGAATATATTGTAAACTAGCAAATGTACCCGTGCTTCGCTACGGTATTCTACATTGTATACGGACATCGACGTAAAGACTGGGCGTGCAGTAAATGAGATTGTTTTAAAATTGCATGTCTCTTAGCCTTATCCGAGAAATAGCATGGGGAGGTCCCCATACGTTGTTTCCAATGTAAAATGAGGGTTGCAGAGTTGTGATGATAACGGCAGGCTCACTTGCCTACAGCCATTCACAATCAAGTTGGCAAGTTTACATTATAATTGCAGGCCCCATTGCCTACTGCGCGGTCACAATCGATTTGGGGAGTTTTAGTTACAATGGCAGACCCATTTCCTACTTTCAGACAGATTACAGTTGAGGAGTTTTTATTATAATAGCAGGCAACTTCCCTACCACCAGTCAAAATTGAGTTGTGCAGTTATCATAACAATGAGAGGCCCTTTTTACTGCTGCCAGCCAGCTTACTGCCAGTCACACAGAATTAGTGAGTTTCCATGAAAATAGCAGGCCACTATGCCTAATGCTTGTCAAATTTTAGATTGGAACATTTGTTTATAATAGCGGGCACCCTGGCCTAGGGCCAAACACCATAGGGTAGGGAACTTTCGAAAAAAAAAACTGCATGATCCCTCGCCTTCTGCAAGACAAATCGAGAAGCGAATTATTCATTAAAATGGTAGGCCCTCCTTACTACTGCCAGTTACACAGGAGTTGGAGAAGGACCCCATTCCTACTGCCAGCAGTCAAAGTCGGTGTAGGGAGTACTGATTACAATAGCAGACACACCCTTTCTCGATCGCTACAAATCGACATCAATTAATATATATAGGTGGAGATACGAAAGTATATGCATGTTTACAATATTGCAGACCTTCATTTACAGATTAACTGCTGCTAAACGGTACGTCATATTGACAAACGATTGTACCGTAAGGCGCAGTATTTAGCTATCTAAATGGCTGGTCCTATGATATTTTCTCGCATCTAATCTATTCATGGGTCAGATTGAGTCAGAAACGTTGAATAGGTTGAAATTTGTGTAAGATTATCTTACATTGTATTACTTTTCGGATAATTATGTGACATAGCATTTGGATCACATATGGGTACCGGGTGGGCCAATGTTCGTGTAGAGTTTGGTCATACTATCTTTCCTGTAAGTGATTGAAAGTATGGATTATATAGGTAAAGAATCCAAATTTACTTAAAATCGAGAAATAGAGACGGATCTAACGTATAAGCGATACAGATACGACAAAAAGTCATAAGACCAAGGTTGAAGATCACTCCTAATTCAACGAAGATTGTGCCATCCGTTATGCGAAATGACTTCCCGTTTATCCCACGAAATACCTCGAAACGAAGGTCTGCACCATCCTTAAAATTGCTTCCATATTTCGATATTCTTCGGGGATAAAAAATGAAAAATGAAAGATCTGTGAAGTTTTTCGTTCGTTACAGGCTGAAACGTATAATTTTGCCAAATTTCAATTTTCTTGTTTGTCTGGCATATTAGGAATGACCCGGATTTCCTAGTGCCGGTCCCAAGCCCGGTAAAGCAGGAGGGTCAATGGCTGGTTGTTGAGTCTTGGGGGTTGCACTGATGTCGAGTAAGTGCTGCCATTAAAACTCAAGAAATGCTTTAGTTGATAGTCCATCTGTCAATGTAACCAGCAAATCCTACCCCTCATGGGGATGGGTGAGGGCGAGTACCTGGCGCCTTAAAACTGGGTCCCTCGGCTAAGGTATGGTAACCCCTACAGAAGAGTTTCTGGTCCTCCAGGTTGGGGGTTGTGCGAAGGGCTGGTAACTCTTCCACTTAAAAACTTACCTCACTCATAAATCTCAGATGAATAACCGGACGGATTCTATGATGACGACAAAGGCAAGATCAAAGGCCAAACGATTTGGAATTAGAGATACATTAAAGTTTGGAACTTGGAACGTGAGAGGCATAAAAGGAAAAGAAGAAGAACTGGATAGAGAGCTGGCTAGGAAAGAAATCAATGTTGCTGTAATTACTGAGACAAAAAAGAAATTACAAGGAACAAAAGAAATTGATAAATACACTATGATTTATAGCGGAGTTACACAGGATAAAAGAGCTTCAGCAGGAGTCGCAATATTAATAGACAGGAAGTGGAAAAACAAAATAGAAAGCTACACCATTATAAATGAAAGGATTTTGGTGCTGAAGTTGAAGGTAGAGAGAGGGAAATTAACCTTGGTAGCCGTGTATGCTCCTGAAGAAAACAAACAGGAAGAATCTGAACAGTTTTATGAAGTTCTTCAATCAGTGTTGGATAACATATGTAAAAGTGACTTTGTTGTTCTGGCTGGTGATCTCAATGCTCGAGTAGGAAACAAACCAATTGCAGAAATAGTGGGAAATAAAGGTGAACCAACTTTGAATGAAAATGGTAAATTATTGATAGAATTTTCATCCTATAATCAATTAAAAATTACTAACACCTTCTTTGAGAAGAAAGATATACATAAATTCACATGGACTGCAAGAGGACAGCGATCAATTATTGACTATATAATTGTCAATAAAAAGTTAGGCCCAGATGTAACAGATGCCTGAGTACATAGAGGCAGCGATTTATATACTGATCATTATCTGGTCATTGCAAAAATCATAATTCTTGCTAAATGGAGGAAAAGGCTGAATAGAAATATACACAGAAACCAAGAGATCTATAAGGTATATTTACTACAGGATGATGGAATAAAATACTTATATCAAAATCGGCTGCAACAGTATTTAGGTCAGATTCCGACAAGTACTGATATTAAGAAAGAATGGGAAATCATAACCTCAGAAATTCAGAGGGCAGCAGATGAAGCCATTGGAGTGAAGAAGAAATTTAGGAGAAAACTGGGCTTAAAATATGGAATAAAGAAATTTCAGAAGCTGTCAAGCAAAAACAAATATTATACCTGAAAATGACACAGTATCACACCCCACAAAATGAGAAAGAATATAAAAACAGCAGGAACAAGGTCAAGTCACTAACGAGAAAACTCAAGCAAGAATCATGGGATAGGTTAATAAATTCAATAGAGGATGATATCCATGGTAGGCAAAATATGGCAGATAAGTTAATGAATCACCTCAACAGTGATGAAAGAGAAACTGCTAATATAAATGTAATCGAAGAAGAATCGTGGATACAACACTACAAAGAATTGTGGTATAACGGAGAGAATGGAGAGAGTCAGGAAGATCAAGATATAGATATCGACATTGAAGGAATTGACCTAATAGATATAGAAGAACTTAATACTGTTTTGAAATCTTTCAAAAATAGAAAATCACCAAGGGTTAGACAGCATAAATATGGAGTTGTTCAAATATGGTGGGATCATTCTTAAATTTAGGATGTTACATTTAATTAATCTTTGTTGGAAAAGAAGAAATATACCCGAAGAATGGAGAAAAGCGAAAATAATATCACTTTTCAAGAAAGGAAATCGAAGTTTTTGCAGTAACTATCGAGGAATAAGTTTCTAAAATAATAAATAATAGACTTAAAATCATTGCATACAATCTCTTATTGGAAGAACAATGTGGATTTAGGAAAGGCAGATCCTGTACAGATAATATATTTAGCCTCAAACAGATACTGGAGAAGAGAAGAGAATTTAACTTGAATACTTATGTCGCTTTTGTCGACTATGAAAAGGCTTTTGATAGGGTAGATAGAGAACAATTATGGAATATAATGGTAAAAAATGGATACCCTAAACATCTTATTGAAGTTATCCAAAGTCTGTACAAAAGGACGAGAATTGTGTTAGATTTAGGATACAAAATAACGGAAGAAATATTAATTAATCAAGGTGTACGTCAGGGATGCAGCCTCTCTCCAACACTATTCAATATATATATATAGATGAAGTAATCAGAAATCGGAAACGAATTGTGCACTCTGGAATAAAATTGAACACAAACACATACATGAATACTATGCTCTTTGCAGATGATCAATTTATCCTGCAGGATGATGAAGATAAACTCCAGAAATCAATACATCAGTTAAACACCATTTGTAAAAGTTATAATCTTCAGCTATCAAGAACAAAAACCAATGTTATGGCATGGCAAGGGAAATATCCTATCAGAGCGAAGATATTAATCGACAATCAACCAGTAGAACAAGTCACAAATTTTAAATACCTTGGTTGTGAAATATCTTTCAATGATGATGACGAGTGAAGAAGAAGCTTCATCGATTTCAATATATGTGTGGGACAATTCGCCGAACACTGAAAGGAAAAGTAAGAGAAGATACTCAACTTAAATTCTATAAGACTATGGCTGTACCAACTTTGCTATATGGAAGTGAGACATGGGTAGATAAAAAAAGCTATAGGAATAAAATACAATAATCTGAAATGAGATTCCTAAGATCAGTGAAAGGATACTCCCTAAGAGATAAAATACGAAATGAAGAGATAAGACAAAAATTAAATATATTATCAATGAATGAAAGAATATTCCAAAACAGGATAAATTGGAAAAACCACGTTCTGAGGATGGATAACGACAGAATCCCAAAACTTGCCCTGGAATACCATCCTACAGGAAGAGGAGATATTGGTCGTCCTATGAAGACATGGAATGAAATATGAGGTCGGAACAGGCTATTAGCCTAATCCATGAACAGGAGGTAAGTAAGTATTATGCTGCAATCTGGAATTTGGGTGAGGGGGTAAAAATTATGACTTTCAGGAAATTAAACCAAAGAATATACAGACGATAATTATTACACCTCAAACGGGCATCTGTACGAAAATTTCACCAAAATAGTCAATGTACAGGCACACACAGTCGCTACGATTTTATTTATATAGATAGATAAGGAATCTGCTCCACGTACAACACATTTTAGCTACGTCCGCTGGACTTAACCTGCAAAACCAACCGTTCATGATATCTCACTTATTAATCCTCCTGTCGAAAAATTCACATGAGAACAAAAGTTTTAGAAATGGATTTCCATTAAGGATTGTAGATTTCGATTAATGTCGGATGCGCGTATTTTGAGGAAGTGCAAAATCATGGTTCAGGTTTCGGATAAACCCCCAGTAAATTTAGGTATTCAGAAATATTATTGGCCCTAAAACCTACACAAGGACAGGTGGATTCTAAATAAGTTTGGTAGAAATATATTCAGCAGTTTTCAAATTATAAAAACTCATACAATCAAACCAACAAACAGACACCAAAGTTAAGAAATATGCAGATGGTCATTATTACAACTGAAACGGATAACAGTACGGAAATTCCGCCAAAATAGCCAATGTATAGACAGACGGTCGTTGCGATTATATTTATACAGATAACAGATAAGCATGGGCACGTTTGAAAGTGCAAAACTTCATTTCGAGATTTACTGCTCCTAAACGGTACATAATACCAACAAACGGTTTGCACCCTCAGACATCCCTTTAATCGCTCTACATGTCTGGTGTTAAAACATTTTCTCGTATCTCACATATTTATGGGTTCGACTAAGTTACGATATTTAAATGGGGTGAAATTTGGGTACATTTTCATCATTTTACATTATTGTTCACATACTTATCTGGAAGCTAGACTCATGAAATTGGGTTCGCATATAGCCATTGGTCGTGTCAATGTGCGTGCCAAACTCGATGACTACCTTTTCTATAAGTGTGTCAAACTAAGTAATACACGTGTAAAAAGCACAAAATTTACGAACCATCGAAATATACAGCCAAATCTACCCTATAAGGGAGAGAGAGAGAGAGAGACGACAAAATATCACAGGACCAAAGTTGTAGATCACTTGAAATTGAACGGAGATCGTGCCGTCCGTTTTTTGATAGGACGTACAGTTTAGTCGCGAAATACCTCGAAACGAACGTCTGCACCGTCATTAATTTGCCTATATTTCGATATTATTCGGCATAAAAAGTGGAATATTTAAAGATCGTGGAAGTCTTCCGTATGTTACCGGCTAAAACGTATAAATTTGCTTAATTTCAATTTTTCACCTCGTGTGGCAGATTGTGAGGCAATCTTGAATTTGTTCGGGGGGGAGGGGGGGAGGGTAAAATTTAGGACTTCCAGGAAACTATAGGTAAAAAATATGCAGTTGGTCATTATTACCCCTTAAACGGAAAACTGTACGAAAATTTCGCCAAAACAGTTAATGCACAGACACACGGTCGTTACGGTATGAGTTATCTAGATAGATAAGGAATCTGCTCCACGTATAACACCTTTTGGGCTATGTCCGCTAGACTTAGCCTGGAAACCGACCTTTCATGTTATCTCCCGTTGAAAAATGCACATGGGGAAAAGAAATTAGAATTGGATTTCCAAACAGTTTGATCGATTTCCAGTAAGGTAGGTCTTGTACTTTATATACTGTGGGAGAGTAAAAATCACCATTTCGGTCCCCTATAAAATCCCAGTCCATTCCGGGAATCTGAAATGGTATAAACCTTAAAACCTACCCTTGGAGGGGTGGATGCTAAAGTTTGGTTCAAATGTCTCAGTAGTTTTCAAGTTGTAAGAAATACGCTTTAAGCGCACCCGTTCTTGCGTTAAGTCCGGTGGGAATTGTACCGAAAAACGGTCCGTTAATGATATCTCCGTTATTAATCGTGGTATCGAAATGACATGAGAAAAAAGGTTTAGAAATTAATTTCCATTAAGGCAGGTAGATTTCCATTAAGTTTGGTTGTGTATATTTTGAGGGAGTGGAAAATCACGGTTTCGGTTTCGTATAAACCCCCAATTAGTTCAGGGATTTAGAAACAATATTTGCCCTAAAACCTACCCAAGGACAGGTGGATTCTGAATATGAAGTTTGGTGGAGATACATCCAGTAGTTTTCAATTTATAGAAAGACAAACAGACAAACAAACAAACAAACAAACAAACAAACAAACAAACAAACAGACAGACACCAAGGAAACCTACCATTGGACAGATGGATGCTATATATAAAGTATGGTTCAAATATCTTCAGTAGTTTTCAAGTTGTAAGAAATACGCTTTACACGCACCCGCTCTTGCGTTAAGTCCGCTGGGATTTGTACCGAAAAACGGTCCGTTAATGATATCTCCCTTATTAAATCCTGTTATCGAAATGATGCACACGAGAAAAAAAAGGTTTAGAAATTAATTTTAATTAAGGCAGGTAGATTTCCATTAAGTTCGGTTGTGTATACTTTGAGGGAGTGCAAAATCACGGTTTCGGTTTCGTAAAAATCCCCACTCAGTTCAGGGATTTAGAAACGTTATTTGCGCTAAAACCTACGCAAGGACAGGTGGATTCTAAATATGAAGTTTGGTGGAAATATATCCAGTAATTTTCAAGTTATAGAAGGACAGACAAACAGACAAACAGACACCAAAGCTAAAAATTATGCAGATGGTCATTATTACACCTGAAACGGATAACTGTACAGAAATTTCGCCGAAATAATCAATGTACAGACACACGGTCGTTACGATTTTATTTATATAGATAAACCGTATTCTAGAACGTAAAACCGCACAGTGCTGATTTTCATCCAAACCAATCCAAACCGAATGGCGTAACAGCCCCGAAGGGCCATGGCCTATTAAGTGACCGCTGATAAGGCCTGCAGGTTACTAGGTGACGTGTGGTCAACACTACGGATCCTCTCGGCCGTTATTCTTGGCTTTCTAAACCGGGGCCGCCTTCTCACCGTAGGACAGGTCCTCAATTTTAATCACTTAGGCTGAGTAGACCTCGAACCAGCCCTAAGATGCAGGTAAAAATCCCTGACCTGGCTGATAATCGTACCCAGGGCCTCCGGGTAAGAGGCAGGCACGCTACCCCTACAGCGCGAGGCTGGCGCGATTTTCATCCAAATACACTAAAATTCATAGAATGCGTGCAATAATAGCAAAAAGCTATTATTTCAAATAGGAATAGGAATTGCGTTTTTTTCCTACGCCCTGTAAATGGTCCATGGTTCTAAACGATATATTGTGATCCGCAAAAAACAAAAACCCTCACGAAACTGAAGCACTGCGCTGTCACGTAAACGAATTTGTAAGTACATCACAAAATTACTCATAGGAACGACAATGTATGATTGTTCATAGGAGATTTGAGTATGTTAACACGCTAAAATGTCAATGCCTTTATTTTTATACTTCTTTGCTTATGGCAACCTTTAAAGTACCGTAATTATTTATTTTCTTGGTACACGGGGATTACAAAACATGTTGTTTCGCGCGTTTTATACAAGCGCCATGTTGAATACATTGAATTATGTACGTTCTTCGGAGTTCCGTAGTTTTGAAAATGTAATGTACATCCTCTATTGTGTTATCTGATAACATCCTGGGCTAGTGCTTGTAACAGCTGTTTCCATAAAATTTACAAACTAGATTCTGCACTGTTACCTATTATGAGCTACATCGTACGTCATATTTTCAACGGCTGATTAGGAAACGATTGACGGACTTCGGCGTGGCCTGATTCAAGAGTGTAACTGCGAACATAATGCATAGGACTAAGGCAGGGCCTCTCAGGGTGCATGCGCGTGGTGCATGCACTGTGCACGGTGCAAGAGACGACTTGGCTTGGTTGACCAGAGTGCAGACCCCCCACTCCTCGATTTGGAGCAATAGCGCTTACTCTCTCTTTCCTCACGCCTGTCTCGCTCGCTCCGCCTGTCTCCCTCTGCCCCACCTGCGCCGTAGCGCTCCAAATCCAAGCTGACTTGAGCCGAGCATAGGCGAGTTGAGCCGAGCTTAGCCGAGTAGCCCAGAGACGAAGCGTTGATCCAAGCCATGCCGAGCGGCAGCGATGCACAGTGCACGGAGCTCTTGCGCCTCTATCTGCACGCGTGAGATTTTGGGCGTTTGAGAGGCCCTGGACTAAGGGATCCACAGTTGATGAACTTTGAAGTAGGGAAATCCCGGCAGAGGAGTGAGACAGAAATTCCCACATGTCGTATTATACAGACGCATCATTGGTTAATCGCTGGACATCTCTGATGTGAACCAGAACATTCAGACCCTAGAGAAATCGAGGCCACCTCATACATGTCCAGGAAATAGGTATGTTCAAATAGATAAAAAAAAATTTCGAATAAAAAAATTTAAAATTTCCAGCAATAAAAAAAAATGTTCATTTAAAACGTTCGCAGAACCGTATATAACACGTGCGGTTTGACATTCAATGCCTACAGAGTACGTAGAGGACTGAAAACCGTAAGTAAACGGTTCAAACCATACGGTTGGCAACGCTGACTCTGTAGAATGCAATGTATAACAAAATAATCCTCGCAAGTGCGTGGATGGTACAAATTTCTCTTGAACCTTTTAAAATTGCAGGGGACTGTAAAAACGCTATGCGTCCAGGCAGTCCAGGATGGAATTAACATTAGCTTGCATAGAAAATATCCGTACGTCACGGATTCACACAGAGGCTGATTTGAGTAAAAGAACTGGCCCATAAGTAAAGATATCAAGTTGTAAAACGTTTTGCAAAATCGTCCCGATAGCCATTCCCCACAACTTTCATTTCCTTACTCCATCAAATACGTATTGTTAGGTTAGAACAGGGCCTCTCAGGGTGCATGCACTGTGCACGGTGCAAAAGACGACTCCGCTGGGTTGCCCAGAGTGCAGACCCCCACTCCTCGATTTGGAACAATAGCGCTCTCCCTCCCTTTCCCCACGCCTGTCTCGCTCGCACCACCTGTCGCCCTCTTCCTCACTTGCTCCGTAGCGCTCCAAATCTGAGCCGACTTGAGCCCAGCTTAGCCGAGTAGCCCAGAGACGAAGCGTTGGTCCGAGCCGAGTGGGACCGATGCACTGTGCAGAGGAACTCTGAGCCGCATTTTGGACGCGTGAGATTTCGGGCGTTTGAGAGGCCCTAGGTTAGAGGTTGTCGTGAATTAACCTGATGAACAGTACAAAATTAATAACGAGAGCCCGGATTTCTATGCACTATCAAATCTCGAAATACGCATGCATTCATGCAAAATCATACGGCATATCATGCTCAATAATCTGGAAAATATGCAGTATTAAATTTTGTTCCACATGGTTACATTCTCAGCGTCTTTTGAAACATTGCACAACAACTAAGTTCTCCAAATTGCTTCGATTGTCAGTACATTCCTAAACACAGGAAATTATTTTTTTACGTCACAAGAAGTGGCAGGTGCCTGCTTAAATGAAAACATTTGGGACAAAGCGAGTTCAAATTGAACGTCTTTTGCATTTTCACCACACAATACGTCCTTTTTATTTGCGCTTGACTAATTCAGAATCATGATTTGAACGGATCACTTTGTATAGCTTTTCTCTAGCTAAGCTTCTAAGTTTGTTATCACAGCAGGCAATTCAATTAAGTGATAAGTTGCACGCGGGCAGATATTTTTTTTAACTAATTCGGTATATTTGCTTAATGCAGTTGCTGCCGTGGGGCAAAGGCTTTGTAACATCGAAACTTAATGCGAAGAGGTGGCTGCAGCGGAAATCTGAAGGTTAGACGACATGTATGGGGAAGCAGATCATACAGTGAAGACCAGATGGGAGCAGTGAGCATTGAATGCTGTTGCTCCTACCTATCAGTGCACACAGATGTAATAGGAACGGTGACTCTAATGCACCGTGAATCGGATCACTATCAATTCACTAACGTGAACGGAATCAAATGAATCTATTCAGTAAAATGATTGAATATCCCATCACTATATCGTACGTAAAAACTTTGGTTGTCAGGTAGGACGCCAGGAATATATTCTCTCTCCAATTCTCAATAGTAGGCATATAACGTGGAAAAACAGTCCCAAATATTCTGCTAACTAACATTCATGAAATGCACTATCATGCAACTTTAACATTATATATCTCCAAAGTTGGAAGGGAAGTCATATAAACGTCCAAATATTCGCTATTAAATCCAACATCTTCAAAATATGCATTATGCATGAATTTTCTCCTTAGAAAGCCAAAACATGCAAAAATGTACGGAAAAAGAACGGTTATTTGGAATCGTTAAGTCATAAAACGAATATCTGCAAAGTTTGATAAATGTAACCAGCTTATTTAAAAATATGCATTTGCGTGAAGATCCGGGCTCTATTAATAACAGATTCTTTTCTTGATTGTGAAATGCTTGCAAAAAACAACTTGAAGTAAACTTGAAACAGTAGACCAGGAATATTTCGGTAAGTTGTAATGTTAGGTTTATTATCTTCGCATGCCCAATTCGTAATTTCTTACTTGAATAATTTTCTCATAAATGCATAGATAGGAAAAAATTAGCACATGGTATTGCATGTTCTTGACATTAATATTCTATCAGATAAGATTTGAATTATCAAAACGTAATTTTTCATAGGAGAGTTGAGTATGTTAAACCACTAAACAGTAAATTCCCTTCGTTCTGTGCTTAGTGCAAGTTTTAAAGTAGGCCTACCGTAATTATTTATCATTCTGGTACACAGTGATTACGAAACACAATATTTACCGAATTTTATACAAACTCTATTTTGAATACATTTAAATTACCGTAGTTATGAAAATGTAATTTACACCTTCCATTGTGCTATCTGATAACAGCCTGGACTAGCGCTCGTAACAGCCTTTTCTCGTGCACCCAGAGCTCATGATCTTGAGACATGCCTACCGTAACCGCTTGGAGGTCGTGCTTCGTCGTAAGATAGTCCACAGTGGGTTCATAGATGTACTTCTCACGATAGACGGTTAATGTTCGTTATTTGCCCATTTCAAGGGGGATCTTGGGATGGATGATGAAACCAGTCCCAGTTTCCCAGTCTGTCGCTATGAAATGGCGTATGGCTTTTAGTTCCGGCAGTGTCCGAGGACAAGTTCGACCCGCCAGGTGCAGGTCTTTTTATTTGACTCCCGTAGGTGACCTGCGCGTCATGATGAGGATGAAATAATGATGAAGACGACACATACACCCAGCCCCCATGCGAGGGAAATTAACCAATTAAGGTTAAAATTCCCGACCCTGCCGGGAATTCAACCAGGGACCCCTGTGACCAAAGGCCAGCACGCTAACCATTTAGCTACGGAGCTGGACTGTCGCTATGATGTCAACACTGGGTGTACTTCAGGTCTGAGCCACACATGATACCTCTCGTACACCTCCGCCAGTGCTAATGCTATTTTACATCTTACAAGATGATATCTCGTGCTGTGAAGAAGGCAGCACCCGTCGAACTGACATGATAGCCTTCAATGACCATCGAAGGGGCTTTATAATAGATCCGACGATCAGATTAGAGACATGCGTAGCACAACCCAATGAAGTACATGAGGAAAAGGAAACAACATATGAACCAACCATCCCATTCTATCAACAAGAATACCGGGTGGATGATATCGATGTTACAGTATTAATATTGTACTTGGCGCTAGAGGAACCATTCCTCTCTTCTCCAATCAGTTCTGAAAATCGTTAATGTCAAAAACCATGTTTTTTCATTGTTCATATTTTTGATAATTTTTACCTTATTTTATAATATACTGCTTGTTTATTTTGTATATGTCATCCCTTAAGGTCTGAAATGCCATTTGAATGTCACCCTGACAGCTGAGGGTACGACCCATTTTTGTGTAACATATATTGTTGTCGCATTAAAAACTAATTGAATTTCGCAGCGTGTAATCTCGTTCTAGAGTTGGTAAAGTACAAGTGTTGTGGCTTGTCGGGATATCAAAAGGTTTTAAAAAGGTTATGAACAGTAAACCTTATGGTGATATGCAATTTGAGAAGTTGAAATGCATAGCACATGTCGAAAATAAATGAACAATGCACGACTGTGACCTTACTGTCCTTCGAAATAGTCCCCACCCATAACTATGTACTGCTGAGATTGGCGATACATGTCTACATATCCTGGAAACTTTGCAAGAAGGCTTCCTTTGGGATGGTGTTCAAAAGCCTCGTCACGTTTCGTTCGATGTCAGGAATATCGTCAAATCTCCTTCCTTTCAAAGCGAGTCTGATGCGTGTCTTTTCCGCTTTTACCTTTTTTCGACGAGGGGATCCAGGAGAACGCCATTCCATGCTTTGCCGTTTCGTTTCAGGGTCGTACATGAGACACAAGGTTTCATCCTCAGTGACAATAGAATTCAAGAAATTTGGTGTCCATCCGTTGTTTCGACAAAATCCTGTGGAGCCTCTAAACGTGCCTGCTTTTGATCGCCAGTCAAGTGATGTGGCACGTTTTCCTCTTCCCTAACTTCTGGGTAAGAATTTGTCGCACGGAATTACGGTTAATCTGCAGTTCATCCGCTATCATGCGTACAGTTAATCGCCGACCGTTCGTAATTAATGTCCTCACCTTCTCAATGTTATCGTCATTAACGGCGGTGCCCGGTCTTCCGCTACCGGGGTCGTCAGAAACACTTTCCCGGTCTCCCCGAAAACGGGCGAACCACTCGTACACACACTTCAAGGACAGTGCTTCATCTTCATAAACACGTACCAGCATCGCATGCGTTTCTTTCGGTGTCTTGCCAAGCTTAAAAGAAAACTGTACATTGATCTTTTGGTCATTCATGTTCCTGTTCGCAGTTCAGAACCAACGCACTAAACGCGCTGTATCAAACAGGTCTTACACGGCACACACACAATGCTCAACTGAACAACGTTGGGAGCAGGTGGTCGAAACCTGCTGCTACCAGGTGCAGCGTTGTGTGTCGCCAGTGTTGCCGGATCGACTGAACTGACTTCATTCACCGAACTTTATTGTCACAGGTTGTATTATAGCATGGCTATAAGGAGAAATACAGATAGTATGGATAAAAGGAAGCAGGCAGTCTGTGCAATACTTTACACAAGTGTTCGACAGATGAGAATCCACAACATTTTTTGTCCGAATGGTTATTCAACCTGGTGTAAGTACAATAGGTTCTTTGTTACTGATGAACCTTATCAGCATAAGCACTTCCTTCCAGGTGAAGTTATAAAAGTCATGAAACCAGTGTTCAGCTCCTGACCTCCTTCGTAAGCTTTCACATGGCAATACACAAAATGCAAATGCATCGTTCAATAGTGTGGTCCGGAACCGTGTATCCAAAACAGTTGTGTTGACTATAGTACCTTATGTATGGGATTGCATGATGCCGTGTTGACCTATAATGAGGGATGTGTGGGTTGAATGACAGTGCTGGAAAAATTTAGGAATTAATCCTGGTAGAAACATGCGGCAAATTTATAGTGACATTGATGCAGAGCGAGTTGATATGGTGATCAAGAGGAACAGAGTGTGCAGAAACAGGAAAAGAGCAAGGGAAGATGACTGTGATGATCCAGATGATCCAGAAAATTGACCAGGGATGCACTAGGCAGCGTGTAACTTTAATTCAATATTTCAAAAAGTACAATTTTCCTCAGGATGTATTTAAGCCAGTTAAATGGAACTTTTGTCAGCTATTTTATTGTGTTTGGTGAATATTTTAACTATAACAATTCCAAAGTTTTTGAATATAACACTTCACAAAAAGAAATTATTCTTAGCAGTGAAGTAAAAATAATTATTGCTATATGCGATATGAGATGATGTTATAAATTTGTCAGTGTACTGTATATAGCAAACATTGCTTTTGAAGCATACCAAATTTCATCACTCTAAGCTTTAAAGTTTTGTAGAAAAGTAAGTTCAAATATGGACAAGTTAACATTACAAATATACGGTGTACCTCCTCCCCTCTCCTAAATAAGTTATTGATAAAAAAATTGCAGTGACTGCCTTGAAACAATCCGTCCAAATCCTGAAAAACCAAATCTCCCAAACGTTTTAATGCAAGAACATACAGCATAGCAAACGTTCCAACTAATTCACAATTACTTTTAATATTCATATTGTCTTTTTGTATACCTTATCCCCATAGGCAATCTCCACTTGGGAAAAGTCGAACTAAATAAATAAAAACGTTGGCGAAAGTCAAAA
Organism: Anabrus simplex; assembly: GCF_040414725.1. Taxonomy (NCBI): domain Eukaryota; kingdom Metazoa; phylum Arthropoda; class Insecta; order Orthoptera; family Tettigoniidae; genus Anabrus; species Anabrus simplex. Next base: position 76,272,825 of record NC_090271.1, on the reverse strand, counting down.
ATATGTACAAGTGATTCATTGTCGTTGCAGTGCTTGCAGCGGGTACCGTCAAGACTTCCTCCTCGGGGAGCTCTCACAGGGGCAACAGTACATTGAAGTCATTCAGCCAGATGAAATACTTTACCCCATTGAATGGGGCTGTTACTCGTTCTGCTGTCTTTACATGCCGTTCCTCGCACGTACACTTTCCTCCAACTCAATTCAACCCATAGATACATTTGCTATGTGTATGCATTGGATTTGTATCTGATTGGGAGGTAAATTATATTTTGATAACAATTAAAATCAAGGTCCGCCTCCGTAGTGTAGGGGTTACTGTGATTAGTTGACACCTCCGGAGGCCCGGGTTCGATTTCTGGCTCTGCCACGAAATTTGAAAAGTGGTACGAGGACTGGAACGGGATCCACTCAGCCTCGGGAGGTCAACCGAGTAGAGTGGGGTTTGATTCCCACCTCAGGCATCCTCGAAGCAATTTCCTGTGGTTTACCAATTCTCCTCCAGGCAAATGCCGGGATGGTGCCTAAGTTAAGGCCACGGCCGCTTACTTCCCTCTTCCCTGTCTATACCTTCCGATCTTCCCATTGCAACCCCCCCCCCCCCCCTCACACTAGGCCCCTGTTCAGCACAGCAGGTGAGGCCACCTGGGTGGTACTGGTGCTCTTTCCCAGTTGTTTCCCCTGACCCAAAGTTTCACTCTCCAGGCAATAAATGCCTCAACTGCTATATAAATCTACCGTGTTTCTCTAATTCTATCACCCTCACTTCAACCCTCGGTTAGGTTATGGTGGACTCACATGGCAAGCCTTTATCATGTTTGTTTCTGAGTACGTCTATGAATAGCTCCATTCAGGCTCTGTCCGAACAGACTCTTCATATGATCGTCCTCCCTCGTTGGTGCTCTTTCCCCTGTATAAATTTCCTTTCTGATCAGTTTCTCCATCTCCTCAAATTTTTTCTATGATTCCACAAAAGCTTAGCCACCAGTGGCATACAACAATTGGCAGTTACAAAAAATTACAAAGAATTGTCCAGAATATCAGCTTTCCAAAGCGTCGTGAGGTGCCGGTCAACCATCTTAATATAAAAGTGGCACCGTAGAAGATTAGTGTTCCAAGAAACTTGAATTCAATATTAGTGAGTGCAGTGTTCTTCCATGAACGCTATAAAACTAGTGGGTGGGAAAGCGTGAGAAAAATAGAGACTGATATATTTGAGTAAAATAGAAAATGAAAAATGAAAATCCTCAATCTGTTTCCATTCATTCGACCGAAATGGGAATGGAATGAACGAAGCCCCATCTAGCGGAGAGGGTAGGAATTGTGCCAGCTGACGAAGCCTGTCGCACTCCTCTGCGGCAATGATTAATGTCTGACAGTTGAGAATGGAGAGTGTCGCTGGAATGCTAGTTGCTTTACGTCGCACCGACACAGATAGGTCTTATGGCGACGATGGGACAGGGAAGGGCTAGGAGTGGAAAGGAAGCGGCCGTGGCCTTAATTAAGGTACAGCCCGAGCATTTGCCTGGTGTGAAAATGGGAAACAACCGAAAACCATTTTCTGGGCTGCCGACAGTGGGGTTCGAACCTACTATCTCCCGAATACTGGATATTGGCCGCACACAAGCGACTGTAGCTATGGAGCTCGGTGTCGCTGGAATGTAAGACGACAGGGAAAACCGGACTACCTGGGGAAAACCTGTCCCAAATCCGTTTTGTCTAGCAGAAATCTCATACGGAGTGCCCGGAATTTGAACCACGGAACCCAGCGGAGGGGTGAAAGGCCGGCGCGCTGCCGGCTGAGTCACGGAGGCTGAGTAAAATACAGAGAGAGAAATATCAGAACTACAGAGTAATAAGGCAGTAGAGTATGATGAGTGCTTTGAGGGGAAGCCTAAAAGTCTACGACACAATAGACTGGCGATTTGATCCTTTCCTTTTTTGCTAGTTGCTTTACGTCGCACCGACACAGATAGGTCTTATGGCGACGATGGGATAGAAAAGGCCTAGGAGTTGAAAAGAAGCGGCCGTGGCCTTAATTAAGTGCAGATCAGTGGTAAACATAAGAACACTACAGTTATTTCTGTGCACTTCAAATATTTTTCTCATAGCTCGTATACAGAAGTCGAAGCGGAGTTCACTTCAATTTGTTTGTTACGACAAGTTCTCGGTGCTTAAGTTGTGCTTTTAGCTATATACAGCGTAGTTTCTCAAGATAAAGCAATGAGACGTCACGCGGTGGCAGACAAGGCACTGAGCTTGTTACCGTTCAACACATTCACCGAGGTCTTGCTCCCGAGGTAAAACAAGGCACAGATGCCCACATAATGCCGAGAACTTTTCGTTGCTGAGATCGAGTATACTCGAGCAGGACTTCGCGCCGCCAGTGCTGTGGTCGAATATACTCGATCTGCCTTATAACTGTGTTATATGCTTCTGCCATCTGTTAGTCACACTTTAAATAATGTAGTTTATATTTTTCTGCGAGTAGTTCTTTTGTCACAGTTGAAAACATCGTATTTGAACGATGGCTAACGCGTACGAACTTAAGATGCGTCCGGAGGAAATCTTACACTTTTAAAGAAGGTAGAGTCCAATGTGCATTTCAACAGTGACTAATGTTATTGAAGATATTAGTGAAGTGATAGGGAGTGATAATTATGTTGATAGAGGTGATGATATGCTGGCAGTAAAAGGAAGAAATGACACTGACCTAGGACTGCCCTTATAGTCGGACGACGAGTTTACGCCGAAATGGAAGAAAGAGGGGCAGAAAGCCCTGAAAAGGATTATTTCCAAGTAATTGTAAATGAAGAGATGTCTGTGAGGGTTGTGGACGAAGTAAACATATTTTATAAACAGACAGTGTTGATGCTAAGTTCATGGCAAGTTCCACTCTCTACTTTGATCAATGTGGTGTGTTTAATTTTAATCTTTCTCTTGTGTATCGTGTGTATGGTTTAGTATTGTGCATAAATATAGTAGACACAGCCCATAATCCAAATGGATATTTCTAAGCATCTCCTAATGGACGAATTTTCCGCCAAATCGTGTGGAATCGAACCCTGGATCCCAAATATGAACTGTCCCCAACACTGTAGAAACAAACTGGTGAGTTAAAATATCATCTCAAAATATTATTACGTATTATTATTCTGGCCGCCTCTGTGGTGTAGTGGTTAGCGTTATTAGCTGCCACCCCCGGAGGTCCGGGTTCGATTCCCGGCTCTGCCACGAAATTTGAAAAGTGGTACGAGGGCTGGAACGGGGTCCACTCAGCCTCGGGAGGTCAACTGAGTAGAGGTGGGTTCGATTCCCACCTCAGCCATCCTCGAAGTGGTTTTCCGTGGTTTCCCACTTCACCTCCAGGCGAATGCCGGGATGGTACCTAACTTAAGGCCACGGCCGCTTCCTTCCCTCATCGTTGCCAATCCCTTCCAATCTTCCCATCCCCCACCAAGACCCCTGTTCAGTATAGCAGGTGAGGCCGCCTGGGCGAGGTACTGGTCATACTCCCCAGTTGTATCCCCCGACCGAGAGTCTGAAGCTCCAGGACACTGCCCTTGAGGCGGTAGAGGTGGGATCCCTCGCTGAGTCCGAGGGAAAAACCGAACCTGGAGGGTAAACAGATGATGATGATGATGATGATTATTATTCTGTATTCAGGGACTTCCAGGTCAGCCATTGCTCGTCATGGCCAGGAGGCAAAGTTTTCGAAATTAATGTCTCGCTGTTTCGGCCGTGGTTGTAAGCTCCTTTTACGTTTGACATTCAGGCCATCTGTATTATTATTATTATTATTATTATTATTATTATTATTATTATTATTATTATTATTATTATTATTATTATTAAGTTCAAACTCACGATAATATTTGATGATGTTAATGGTTGAAATAATCCAGCACTGGGGTCACACCAGCTCGTCAGAGAATTCGGCAGCGAAAAGGATAAGGCGACAAGTGTCTGATGGTGTGACACCATGTTAACCTGTTGGAGTTCGGTTGGTGGCAAAACATCCTTATCAGAATGCAGGCTGACAGAGTAACGTCGTGAGCCAAAAGTCTGGTTTCAGTTCCTAACCTCTCCACAATGTTCATATGGCGACTGGTTCGTGGGATGGAGACGTTAAGCCGTGAGCATAACCCTTCGTGTTATTCGATATAAGTAGGCTATATGTCAACACTGGGTTTTACTCCCTCCCTTCTCATTAACATTATTATTCTGGAGTATAATACAATATTATTTACCAACATACGGAAAATATAACCGCTCGCATCAAGACGAAAAGACTCATTTTCTAAGGTCACCTAGAAAGACATCCAACATATGAAAGCCATACCACAAACTCTCAAAGGCTAATGAAGTCAATAATAATGTTATTTGCTTTACGTCCCACTAACTACTTTTTAAGGTCTTCGGAGACGCCGAGGTGCCGGAATTTAGTCCCGCAGGAGTTCTTTTACGTGCCAGTAAATCTACCGACACGGGGCTGTCGTATTTGAGCACCTTCAAATACCACCGGACTGAGCCAGGATCGAACCTGCCAAGTTGGGGTTAGAAGGCCAGCGCCTCAACCGTCTGAGCCACTCAGCCCGGCGCTAATGAAGTCAAGCATAGCAGCGCGTAATATCAGGGTTGCAAAACTCGCGATAATATAATAATCTATTATTGATTTTCTACAAAAGAAAGGATTTACCTTTTAATTGGAATTAGTTGCTACATTTTCTAACTAAAAGCCGTAATTAGTCCTGACCTACAAAAAGACAGGTCCTCCATCGGTAGTCCTCAAGATTAGAGACATCGTCAGGACACTGAATCCCCTCGGCCATTAACATTGTTTTTCTGGTCCGGCTCCATAGCTAAATGGATAGCGTGCTGCCCTTTGATCACAGGGGTCCCGGATTCGATTGCCGGCAGGGTCGGGAATTTTAACCGTAATTGGTTAATTTCCCTGGCACGGGGCTGGGTGTATGTGCCGTCTTCATCACCATTTCATCCTCATCACGGTGCGCAGGTCGCCTACTGGAGTCAAATAAAAATACCTGCATCTGGCGAGCCGAACTTGTCCTCGGACACTCCCGGCACTAAAAAGCCATACGCCATTTCATTTTCTTTGATTTTCTGGACCGCAATAAATAACAAGAGCGACCATCATATGAAGGGGTTAAAGTCAAAGTGGTGTAAGTCAATTTTCGGTAGAAGTTGACTTAGGCACAGAAAGGCGATGTAGAAATAAAAAACTGTTCATAGAAAAAGTGGAGTAAGTCAGAGCTTCACTCATTTCGTCGTTAGATGGCAGCACAAGTTAGACTGGTAATGGATCATCTGTTTTGCTGATAACTGAAGTGGTGTGAGTCAGACTTACACCAGTGTGGTTGTAATTGTTCCGCGATTTTCATCGAGTGTTGAATGCATGCGTGAATACTCAAAGAAACGATGGATTCTGAAATAAGTTTAAGTGATCCGTTGGATGAGCTGGAGTCCAGTGATGAATGGGAGCGTGAACAAGGAGAAAACACATCAGAAACAGATGATGGTAAGTACTATTCACCTTCTAACCTCTCAGTTACTCACCTACTAACCTATTTTGTTGCAACGTTTTTAGCAAGTACTTACATTAGATTATGCCTTAGGTCCTTTTGGTCTACTATTCCCTGAATAATACACCTTTGTAATCGGTTCGGAAAAAAAGAAAGGAAAAATGGAGAAAAATGCATGAAGAGTGATGTTTTTAGTGAATTTTCTGTGATTATTGAAAATGGTCGTGTTGAGTATCGTTTTTCACGTAATTTTGAATGCTGAATCGAAGCTTCCCCTGCAGTTTTTTATTTCGGTAGTAAGTGTAACAAGATGTTTGTTGTTTCAGAATCAGAAGGAGATGAAGAGGTAGACGGCGGACGCCAGCGCAACCATTCCAGCGAATTTCCTACTGCTGGAACTTCTGAGAATCGAGAAAACGCTCACCCGAGAACGAGGAAAAGACAAAAACACGAAAGTAAAGCTCAAAAGCGAAAGCGAGCACGAAATTCAGGGCTCCCGTACGTGTCCTCTAGAGGAAAAGAAGTGGCCGGTAAGCTGTATCAGAACTTTGATTGTAAATGTAAAAAAAAGTGTGTGGAGAACGTACCTGAAGTGGCGAGGCGAGAAATTTTCGACACCTTTTGGAAGCTAAGCAGTTTTTCTGAACAAAACGTATTTTTATGTGGTTTGATTGTGCAACAGAAACCTAATGTAAGACGCCCACGAAATTCAACGAGAAATGCAAAGTCTGTTTCAAACAGCTTCAGATTCCAAGTCAGAGGCAATAGCGTTACTGTGTGCAAGCGTTTTTTCTTACAAACACTCCAAGTTTCGGATGGGCGAATGACAAGGGCAATACAAAAAGTACGAGAGGGTCAACAACCAGGAAGTGATGGCCGAGGACGCCATCCCCCCAAAAATAAAACACCGGAGGCTGCCATGAATGGTGTGCGTGACCACATAGCATCTTTCCCATCGTATCAATCGCACTACAGTAGATCAGAGAACCCTAACAGGAAATACCTTCCTCCTGACATGAATGTACGTACAATGTATGAACTGTACAAAGAAAAGTGCACGGAAAAAGGTGATATTCCTGTTTCTGAAGCCATCTACCGTCGAACCTTTAGCAATGAGTTCAACTTGCATTTCCACCGGCCTCTTAAAGATACGTGCACCAGATGCGATGTGCTTGACAAGAAGATTGAAGTGTGTGAAGATGAAGACGAATCTACAAAGCTGAAGGCTGAAAAAGAATTACACCTCAGAAATGCCGAAAAGGTGAGAGAGGCTAGAGATCGGGACAAAGTGAAAGCACGGGAAGACGAATCTTTCTATGGTCTGACATTCGACCTCGAAAAGGCTTTGCCATTTCCTGTTTTGACGACGTCCGTGGCTTACTATAAGCGGAATATGTATTGTTATAACCTTGGCTGCCATGAACTTGGAACAGGTTTAGGCTTCATGTTCTGCTGGGATGAAACGATCGCTTCTCGTGGGTCTCAAGAGATTGGTTCCTGTATCGTCAAACATCTTGCAGCAAGAGCGTCATCTGCTAGGCACATAGTGTTGTACAGTGACGCATGCACGGGCCAAAACCGTAATATTAAGTTTTCCTTGTACCTCATGAAGTACATACAGGGCCCTCAAAGCAATGCAGAAATTATCGATCACAAATTTATGGTAAGTGGCCACTCTTTTCTACCCAACGACGCTGAATTTGGATCAATTGAATCGTACGCAAAGAACAAGTCCATTTATACTGCAGACGACTGGTACAGTATCATAATGAAGTGCCGAAGGAACAATCCATTCATGGTGACGAAAATGAGCCGAGAGGATTTCAAATCTGTTGCAAAGTTGGAAAGTTGTATCACGCGACGAAAGAAAAATGAGAACAACATTGCTGTTAATTGGTTGAAAATTCAATGGATACGAATTTTGAAAGATCAACCTTACACTCTCTTCTACAAAGAAACTGTGAATGAGGATATCCCATTTTCTAAACTAAATCTAAAGGCAGCAAAGCCCGGTAGGCGACATTCTCTGGCCAACGTTTCTCAAGATGTTTTGTACCCAAGGGGAAGGCCTGTTACCGAGGCTAAAAAGAAAGATATGCTTGATCTTCTGCCATACATTCCACCAGTGAAACATGAATTCTTCGTTTCCCTGCGAACCAATATTGAAGAAGGTGAGGAGCTTGTAGATGTTGGACCTCTGGAAATTGTGGAAACCACATATCCTGATGAAATAGACTGAATCCGTATTGCCATGTTAAAAACATTAAGACTCCATTCGTGATAAAAAATTAAATTGTTTGTATTATTTTTATACTTTGTGTAATGTTCAATAAAAATGTGTTTGAGAAGTGCAAGTCAACTTTACATCATTTTGTTGATGTCCATAGTGGTGTAAGTCTTTGGTTTTAGGTCATACAGTGGTGTATGTCACAGGCTTTGGTAAGGCACAGTGGTGCAAGTGACTTTGGTTAGTGCGTGAGGTACAACTTTTGAGCAAAAAAAATTTCAAATCAAGCCTAATCCCTAAGTTTGGACCTACGTAGTACCTCTAAAACAATACCATCACAAAAACTTGTCTACTGAATTAACTACAATACCTTTCGCATTATGCTCATTTCCTAAAAACGATGATAAAGTGACTTACACCACTATACCTTTAACCCCTTCATATCTCTAAAAGTTTTCTTCTATTTTGATATCATTTTTAATACCGTTAAATCAAGTTGATTTCTACAAGTGTGTACTGTTTCAATATAATCCAAATCATTCTTGATATTGTAATACACTAAGTATGCTTGTGTGCATTTTACGTCAAATTTTATATATCCACAGGCTGTGAAATTTACGACCAATTAGTTTTTATAATTCACTTCACTTCGCACCGACACGGACTGGTCTTATGGTCACGATGGGTTAGGAAGGAGCTACGAGTGGGAAGGAGTCGATCATGTCCTGGATGTGGAACGTAAAAGGAGCTTACAACCACGGCCGAAACAGTGAGGCTACTGCTATGAAAGACTAACAAGGGACACCTTTGACTTCTAACGCTCGGAACAGCACGCAACCATGCTTAGAATAACAAGCGATCATAAATAAAACAGTGGTGTGAGTCATTTCCATGCAAAACGTTGCATTCTACCTCAAGTAACATTTTAAGAGAGAGAAACAAAGTGACAAGATATCAACACTATAAGAAGGAAATTATACGTAATTTAATGGCATCAGTGTATCATTACATTTTCAATCAGCAGCGCCAAAAACTCTCTGCTTAAAGTTCTTATAATAGCGCAAAGCACACAAATAGAGCAGTACCACACACCTGAAAGTGCTTATATTAGTCCTCGAAGTGCAGATGCGGGATTTCGATGAAGTGGTTACAACAAAGTGGGAGAGAACAATGTGCACACCTCACAAAAACCACGTTATCACATTCCAAATCACTTTCGCATTCACGCAGTCCAATATCAAAATCCACACTAATTACATTTTCAAGCGATGATGTTGGTATGTCAGTGTCATAACCTGGCATTCACCAAGCATATTGCAACATAGGTTTATACATAGGTGCAGCAAATTGATTGTAAATCACAGAGTGAAGTTTCGCGATGAAATAACGATCGTGTACCTTCACTTGTGGTTTGGCACCTTTTAGTCTTACAAAATCAGTAATTCTTCTAATATAGAGTTTATATTGCCGAAAGAAGTAAACATCAAGGGGTTGGCAATATTTTATTGTTTTCGGTGGCAATATCTTCAGCGTAACATCTTTGTTTGGAAAACTTGCATCTAGAAGGGTACGATCAGTATGACCTGCCCAGAAATCACACAACAATAGCCTCTTTTCATTTGTTACATGTTCGCCAAGGACTGAAGTTAGAAAACGTTTTATGTGTTCTTTAGTCATTTTTCCACTTTTACTTGCCTCCACATGAATGTTTCATGGACAGGTTGTTGCAAGTTTCTTTAAAGTATTTGGACCAAAAGTGCCTTGGGTCTCTTGAAAACAGATGCACAACTTGTTTGCTAGTCTGCCTGCCATTAATAAAACCACATCAATTGTGTAGGTATGGGTAGAGTTATGTACAGACTGCAACACACTACCTGTAGTTTTCTCTCCTCTGTAGGATAGTGTTGATGCTGAAGACATTTCATACTGGCATTGACTCTGGTCACTGTTCCAAACATTACCTTTCTCCACACCCTCCTCTGTTATAAACATGTTCACTTCTTCCACAAACTGTTGTGTCTTCTGACGTATAATATTATCGTCTTCTATGTCCTTACGTGTGACAAATGTAGTAATATGCCTGGATAAAATGCCATATTTAGCCTTGAGATGGTCGATAAAGGAAATGGAAGCTTTTAAATTGACCAAGCCAACCATTTTAGCCCCTTCTGGTGCCCACATCTGCACATGCCAATAGTGAACTGTAGATTCATACCACCTTGCACAATCAAATTGCGATATTAAATACTCTTTTATAGTTTGTAATTGCTACATTCTGTTTCCTTTGAAACGAGCACCTGTTCCCCGTTTCCTAGACACATAATTTAGAATTAATGTGCAATTTCATTTACTTTTGATGCACTTATAGCGCTTCATTAGTTTGCTATAGGAATTGAACCTACGATTGTAATAGTCCTCATAAATGTTCTAGAGTACGCTGTCATCAATATCTTTTAATACACTGGACCTCGTTGTTTTGGGTGGAGAGAGTTCGTACTCACTTTGACTTGACTGTTCCTGTTGCTTTGGAGATGAATGTCGTGTACTGCTTGAAGAGCCACCTTCAGGTTCAGGTTCCTCCTGACCTTCAAAATTCCTATATCTGTCCAGCGTAATGTCGTATATTTCTGTGTCATCGCCATTATATTTCTGAATTATTATGTTATATAATATGTCCGCGAACTCCGTATCCTCGGCCCCGATGTCATTTCCATATTCAGCACGTCGCAACTTGGTCCCTAATATTTGGACATCATGCGCAGGATTAATTCTCTTCATGATATCACTGCACTGTACACAGCTTACACTGTAACTCGCTTGCGAACACTCCAAGAGACAAATACGTACTGAAGCTATACCACTCAAACAAATGTAGCACTTGTTAGTGCAGCTACACTACGCCACCATCTAGCGGCGCTAGCAGACAAGTGCGGAGTTTTCCATGGAAATGAAGCACACCACTGTTTTGTTTATGACTCCTTGTTATTCTAAGCATAGTTTCGTGCAGTCCGAGCGTTCGAGGATAAAGGTGTCCCTTGTAAGTGCTACGTTCCCAATGGTTGGAGACTAATATCTTAAATTTCGCCTCCCGGCCATGGCAAAGAGTGGCTGACTTGGAAGTCCCTGAATAGATTGAGATCTGGAGTGGGCAGATAAAAGGTTAATTTAGCGAGATGGGAGTACTCTGATAGGAATTATATTCAGTGTGAATGTGGAGAAGTCCAGACCGTACAACATTTGCTGCAATGCCAACTGTGTCCAGTCTCTTGTACTCAAGAAGACCTTCAATGTTCCACAGTAAATGCACTGGAAGTAGCCAAGTTCTGGTCACAAATAATATAATATTGGAACTGTGCCTTCTATATATATAATGTTTCTGAAGCGACAAAAACAATAATGGCCTTAATTGAGGTATATCCCCAGCCTTTATTTGCTGTGAAAATGGGAAACCACGGAATTCTATCTTCAGAGCTGCTGACAGTGGGGTTCGAACCAACACAGGGGAACATTAAACATTTTCCAGAGCTGAGTGATGGATTCTAAGTAATTATACAAATTATTGATTGGCCAGATTCAAAACTGGCGGAAAGAAAAAGGAAATATTGCCAACCCAAAAATAAATTTACATCAATCAGTTACAAAAACCTAGAACTACAAAACTTCTTTAAATTATAACTTCTTACATTTTGCACCAGGGTGCGTGATCATAGATTTTTTTTGTAGTGTCATCTGTGGAGATATGTCCAAACTTCTTGACATAGAGCAAACGAAACAAGGAGAAATTCACTCAGTTTAGGCAACTGCACAATAACAAAATTACATCATATTTCTAATTTCTAAGTTGGTGTAGTTTCAGCTTCACTGTTTTACCAATAGAAGAGTTCATTTAGGCGCTGAATTTGAATGCGCGGCATTGGGGTGTACCTCCCGATACAATAATAATAGTATTGTTTTTAGGTCCCATTAACTGCTTTTACGGATTTCAGAGACCGCGAGGTGCCAGAATTTAGTATCGCAGGAGTTCTTTTAGGTGCCGATAAATCTACCGACACGAGGCTAACGTATTTGAGCATCTTCAAATACCAAAGGACGAAGCCAGGAGCGAACCTGCAAAGTTGGGAATCAGAAAGCCAGCGCCCCAACTGCCTGAGCCACTCAGCCCAGATCTATTTCATTTTATTCTTTTTCTTATTATTTTCGTTATTTTATATGGACATAAAGTAAATGCTACTGCATGTCAGAAATTTACTCTATGTACGAAACTGTGGGTATGACCCGGTCTTCGTGGTGGGGTCGTGTGAGACGCATACGGGAGGATAAGTTGCGGTACCGAGGAGGCCCGTTGACACGGGAATGAGTGGAAGCAGAAGTGACGATGGTTACACTGGATTTTTAATTATGTGAAGGTAACAGATTTAGAACTAGCCCAGGTCACAGTTCCAAATAGAGGAATGCGAAGGAGATTAATGCATTTACAGAGTCTTGTAAACGGATTGATTAAGAACATAAGAGCCTTTAATGATGATGTACGCATTTCATTATTGTGTGTCGGTGAATGAATTTCGAATGACCCTGTCTTACCATTTCCAGTTACGTTTGTGAAGTGTATATCCCTCAGCCGAGCATGGAAGTGGACTATTTACTGTACTAAAGGATTCTCAGTTTTCTATATACTTCGATATATTTCCTACGGAACTTCGGATGATTTTATGAGTTTTACATGGTATTTTGTGCTATTCCTGTTTCATGATTGACGCACTATTTGGCTGTTGTTCATGTGCTTGAATCTATTTCAAACCATAAAGAGCCTGCATCATCAAAAGACAAGTGTGTCTAACAAATGTTAACTAGGTTCTGCCAGCATTAGATCAGCGAAAATTTCGAAACTAGATGCATCGAAAGGATACCGTGTTCTTAACTGTACGGGAATTTGACTTTCCCGCGTTTCTACTAATGTGTAGTTCTGATTTACACCAATAGATTGCACTGCATTTATTGAGACCGATAGTACAACTACTTCCTTAAATCCTTTCAAACAGAGCGAGTTGTTTTAATGCAGTGCAGGTATTTCAACACAATTACACAGTAACTAGTTCTGGAATATCTGCCAGCCTCACGTCAAGCAAGACCGCAGATTTCCAGCACTTTGAAGATAGGGAAACTTTCCTCGAGTACCGCTGCCAGAGATCTGAAAACAGAAATAAATAGCAGACAAGGAGAGAAGATAGATTCATTTAAATATGACTCCCCGCGCGTAATACGATTATACGATAAGGGAATTCGAGCTTTAAACCCATACTCGGCTTGTTTGCTCTGTGTGTTTAGCGAAAGTGGGTGGCTTCATTCTTCTTTAGCCTCTCTGCACAGAGAACTCTAACATAAGTTCCTCACTTACAAGCGCTCCACTGAAATATTTTAACTCTGATATACCATTACTATTTACTTTACTTTCCACTAAGAATAATGTCTGTCAACTGTACGTTGCTGCATTATTAATATGCTGAAACTAGACTCCTCCTCGCAATCCTGTAAAGGAATTCCACTCCCTTACATACATAGGAAGATGTACTCAGACTGATAGGTGAAAGGTACATAGAAAGATGAAGAGGAATGATTTTGTGCTTCATTGATTTAGATGCCTTTGAGCGAGTTAAATGGGACAAGATGATTGCCGTCTTAAGATCAAAGTATATGAGCTGGAATGACATAAAACTAATTAAGGAGTTGTACATGGGGCAGAAAACAACCATAAAGTTAGAAACGGTATGACAGAATGATTTTAAATGAGAAGAGGAATAAGACAAGGCCGCTGTCTCTCGTCAATTCCATTCACAATATATATTGAAGACTTGATTAAGTGGAGATTAAGGAAGGAGTAAGTACAGGGGGCCAAACGATCACTCTATTAGGTACTATTACGACATGGTACTGCTTCTAGAAGAAATAAATTTCCTTCAAACAAAAGTATCCGCACTAGCAAAAGGATTGCAGGAGTACGGAACGAAAATAAACGCAAAGAAAAGTAAGGTGATGAGAGTACATGACAAAGGATATATGAAGATGAAAAGAACAAAGTCGCATTGAAAAGGTTGCACAGTGCAACTATTTGGAGATCATGCCGACCGGCAACTGGATGAGTCATAAATAGAGCCCGGATTTTTATGCATTAATAGGTTAGAATGCAAACTTACTGAAGCGAGTAGCAAGTATAGTCTACCTTCACAACGACCATGCTTTAAAGTTTGCATAAACATTAGGGGTACGGCCTATCAGAACCCCTAAAATTTATGTTACTCTTGGTACATTATGAAAGAGCGGGTGGCCGACACTTCCTACTAACCAAATTAGTTTGCAATCTAGCCTGTTACTGCATAAAAATCCGGGCTTTAGTCATAAAAAATAATAATAGCTATAGAAAAACAAGCTTTAAAGGAAAAAAGTCGCTTCTTGTACAGCAAAATGGGGCTGTAGTTAAGAAAATAATTGGCTAAATGCTTCATGTGGAGTGTATTTGTGTACGGTTCTTAAACATGGACGTTGAATGAGGGAAAGAAACAGAATTGAAGCCGTCGAGATGTGGGCTTGGAGGGAAATAGAGAAACTAAATTGTGTGGATAAAGTGAAGAACAGTACAATACTGCAAAAAACAAGGAACAAATAAGTCTCTCAAACCTCATTAAAAGGAGGAAAGCGATCTGGATGAGACATATATTGAGAGGAACAGGACTTCTAACAACAGTACTTGAAGTTGCAGTGGAAGGGAACAGGAAACTAGGAAAGAAGAGAGTAACCATGCTGAGCGAAGTGAAAAGGAGAAGACAGCAGACCATCACACAAGTGGCTTGGAACTCTAACGGATGGAGACAGCTATGGTGTCAGGAATCTGCCAATCGGCAGAAGACCTTATGATGGCAAGTTGAAGATATTGTGATCTACATACAGTTGTTAATTGGAATGAAATCATACTAGCCCATCTCTCTAAAACTACAGTGTGGCTGAAAATAAAATACAGGAAACATACTGGCTCAGCTAAACCATTTCGGTTCATTTCGGCGTCACTTTATCTGATGGGAGGTTTGAGAAGGTAAAAGAAGCCTAGGTAAGTAGGAAAAACTATTGACATCCAATACCATACAAATACCTGTGAGGAAGCATTTCATTAAAAGCTTGATCACCGAGCTCGATAGCTGCAGTCGCTTAAGTGCGGCCAGTATCCAGTATTCGGGAGATAGTAGGTTCGAACCCCACTGTCGGCAGCCCTGAAAATGGTTTTTCCGTGGTTTCCCATTTTCACACCAGGCAAATGCTGGACCTATAACTTAATTAAGGCCACGGCCGCTTTCTTCCCATTGATAGCGTTTTCCTCTCACATCATTGCCATAAGAATTATCTGTGTCTGTGCACAGAAAAACAGAGAGTAAAAAAAATATATAAAATACGTATTTCTATTTAGAAGCACTCCATTTTTTCTGAAATGTCTAGAACACATGGCTTGACAAAATGATTGTGTTATTTTCCTGAAAGTGAGTGAGATGAGTTACTGAAAATAAACAAGCGTAAATTATATTTCTTGTATAATGAAGCGTTAAGTTTTTCCATTTTCAAAATGTTAAAATCAATTTTTTTATAAAAATCTTCCCACTAATTCCGTAAAAATACATGGTTTGCAACATTAAACCAAAACTTTGGCATCTAACTTTAGTATTTTCAGAGAAAAATGCACTAAAATCTGGCAAAAATTATTTAAGTAATTCTGAAACACACTGAATAAATTTGGCAGGGTTATTTTAGTTTTATCATTATTACTGTATCTGGTTTAGAAAGAATTTTCCATTACATGTTATGATATTCATATCTTCTCTAGAAAGTGGAAGGGGATGCTTCGCCGAGGCGATAAAGGCGCTCACACGGAAGGAAGGAAGGAAGCTCGATTTCCCGTCAGGAAGTCTAGAAATTTGAGAAACAATATTTCCGCATCCAGAGGTGCACATGGCCCTGAGGTTCACTCAGTCTACACCAAAAATGAGTACCAGGTTAATTCCTGGGAGAAAAGATGGCCGGACGTAGATGTAATCACTCTGAACACCAAGTGCCGAAGTTACTGATAGAGGAAGCCTTTACCTTCCACCACTCCAAGGGCCTTCTAGGTCTGTACGAGATGACTTTGCTTTGTTCTAGAAAGTAGAAATACATGAAATATAATTTTGAAATGCGTGTAATGGAAGGTGCAAAATATGCCTAGCTCATGTCCCAGTATCCTTAAAAACTCTAGTACTTAATCACACTGTCATAAAAAAGAAGAATATTTCTGACTTCAGTAACAATTTATTATCCCTGAAGACAGTGTTCATTAAGTTCACATATTAACGCATAATCTCTAAACAAAACAACGACACGTTTCCGGAGCAGCACATGTTCCAACGTAATGAATCAGTCACGCAATATTGTAATAATATTTTCATTAATCACCACTTACAATATTCCGCAGAGTCAGCTAACAAGTCTATGATTTAATACTCAATGTGGAATTAGAGACAATAATTTGTGTGCAGCTATGTGAACATTGGATGATACATAAATCAGTGATACTTGTTCTAGATATAACATAGATCGATGGTTTATTATACTGCACAAATATAAACAATCCAGATCATGTGTATACTGCCAGAGTTAGCAGTGATTACGATAATAGCTGCATCGCCTGCGAGGGTGCACTACCTAATTCTGCTATCGTGTCCAGTAATGCGAGAAATTTACAAATGATTTTATATTATTTAATCAAATTGAAGATAGTCCTATAGTACTCAGTAAACGAAAGAAAGGCTCTTCTCCGAGTTACAGATGACCAGCAATATCGGAGAGAGGATTCATTTATTGTAGTCTTTCCCAATAAATTCTGACAGTTGTTAAACAACAGAGTTATGCTACTCCAACTAAGAAACCATTTACAGACATGAATTAGAATCTAATGTAATGATTTTGTCCACATTTGGGTAAGACATAGTGTACAGTATATTAATAATAAAAAAGAAAAGCAAAGTCATCCCCGTATAGGCCATGAAGGCCCTTGGAGGGGTGGGAGGTAGAGGCTTCCACTACCCGTAACCTCGGCACTTGATGGGATAGAGTGGTTAGCTCTACGCCCGGCCGCCTTTGTCCCCAGGAATTATCCTGGTACTCATTTTTGGTGTAGACTGAGTGACCCTCAGGGCTATGTGCACCTCCGGGAGTGGAAATCTCGTTTCTTAAATTTTACGACTTCCTAACGGGGATTAGAACCCACGTCCTTCCGGGCAAACTGAACACGCCTTTACTGCCTCGGCCAGGCATCCCCTACAGTATACTACTACTACTACAAATAATAATTATAATAATAATAATAATTATTATTATTATTATTATTATTATTAGTATTATTATTATTATTAGTGTTACGGAGTTATCCATGGTAGTTACAGGTGAAAGAAGGTGCGGGCGGGAATAGGTCTCAACTTACGAAAATAAAGTTAATTTAAAACTTTAACAAATGTTATATTTTCTTTTCAAAATCAACAAATGACAACAAATAACAATGATGTAACAGGTACCAAGTAGCAGGTTAACAATTTAAGAATTTACAGAGCCCCAAGATTAATTTATGAGCTATCAGCTCACCCTCACAATAGTTACAGGGCAGAAAACCCCTAAGTACAAGGAGCACTAGCTCCTAATTACAATGTTAAGATGAAAAGAGCAGACCCGCTCTCAATTTTACCAGCCTGTCAAAGGCTACAACAACCTTTATCCCTAACTGCCCTTAAGGCACACATACCGTGAAACAGGGGTATCTTGTACCCAATATACAGGGCCTTCACATGAAGAAAACAAACTCCTGGTTAATGAAATGGCCCAAAAAACCAAATTGACTGGAGGCGTAGCTTGCACTCCTACATGAAACTTCTTAAAACCTAGGTGGCACTCGGCCAGTTATACAGGGGCTAATCCCATACTAGGGAGGTGACTAGTTGGCAAATAAGTTTAAGACTTTAAGAAGGAAGAGAAAAGCGGTTACGAAAACATAGTCCCCTCAAATTCAAAATGAAGGGGAGTTCGAGAGATTTAAGCACTTTCTATCCCAAATTGCAGTTACTTTACAGATTTGTGCTTTATAGATAGACAGAAAAGAATTTACATTTTAAAAGGTCGGTTACATATTAAAGGTTTCGAACCTTCCGCCGCGGGTTAACCCTAGAATCATAAACTTTCGTCTCCCAGACTACGCACCCCTGAAGTTTCCGCGAGAATTTCCAGACGCTTATGAACTGTGCCTTCCCCCTCCATCTATTCTTCCCCAGCTATCAACAATCAATGCCGACCTTGGTTTCAAGCATAAAGGTCCAGTTGTTTGTTCGCTGCGATATGACCGTCGTCTGAGAGACGAAAGTTTATGATTTGTGAAAGTATTCGTGATTTCTACATAGCTGTAAATAGTGTGAATATTTGGTTTATTACAGTAATGTTTTTTGTACGTAATACGTAAGCTTAATACGATACTGAAATGAAAAATCTAGCGCACGATGAATTGATAGCGGCAGTTCTTTCTGAATTAGACAGAGAACCACTCTCTTCAGGGGACATTAGTGGAAATGTATTACGTGAATAAATTACCCGGCCAATCCATGGATCAAACAGAAATATTACGACTGACAATTGGTTCACCTCAATTCATCTGGCTGATTCTCTGCATTGCGACCATAACCTGTCAATCAATGGAGCAACGAGAAAAGACAAGCCACAGACAGATACCACCACAGATGAAAACAGTCAAAGGACGAAAACTTGAGTCCTCTATGTTTTGTTATGCTGGTATAAAAACAATGGTATCCTATAAAGGAAAACCAAACAAGAATGTAATCCTCCTTTCTACATGCCATGAAGTAGGAACAATAGCAGCCAGTGGGAAGCTAGATATGGCGGAAGACTACAATGGGACTAAAAGTGCCGTGGACACTTTCGATGAAATGTCAACATTGATGTCCTCTTCAAGAAAAACGAGAAGATGGCCAATGCGTAGCTTTTATAGTATGATTAATACATCACATGTCGATGGATATATTATTTATGTGTATAAGATGGTTCAAAACGGCCAAAAGCCACTTTCTAGGCGAGAGTTTGCAAAGGATATATCCGAAATGCTAATGGCTCCAAAGCTGTAAGAGAGACTTCAGACACCAACTTTGAGGCGCAGCCTGAAGAGGACCATCGCTGAAATTCTTGGAAAAGATGGCATTCCTGAAGAGCCTCAATCAGGTACTGCTGATGGAAGAAACTGTGCGTTTTGTCCATCAAAGAAAAGATGAATGACCCGATTCCTTTGTAAGACATGCCGAAGGCACATTTGTCTTTATCACCAGGCAAAACAGTGCACTGAATGTGCCTACTGAAGAAAAACTGACCAGAGTGTATTGTCATCACTATGTGTGGTAGTTTTTAAGTACATCATCACGTATTTTGTGTAAAATGTTGGGTTTTCTTTTTGGTAGTCTGACAGACGAAAGTTTATGATTCGTGTTACACTGGAGGGACTTAATGATTCTAGGGTTAAAACTGCTGAGCTAGCAAGAAAATAAGATGTTAACAGGCCATTACCTTGTAGATGAACCGCTGCTTGGAGAAAGAGGCGCTTCCCAACCCCTGCTATATATGTTTACACACTGCGAAAGATGTTACTGAAGTGACCCAAAGACCAGAAAATCAGCAGTTTTTATACCCTCGTGGAAAATTCGAGACCTTTCAAGAATGAAAAAGACAAACCTCTTCAACTTTATTGGTAGACAAGGAATTACACATGGAAACCTGAGGATGAAAGCTATGATTGGAGGAAAATTAATTACAGAAATTACCGATTGGTTAAATTCAAAACTGGCGGAAAGAGAAGGGTTATACTGCCAACCCAAAAAATGACTGAAAGAAATTTAACAAAGAACAACCTTATGAATACCAAATTTCTTCAAAAAAAGGTTCCTTCACTTCGCACTAGGGTGCACAATTATAGTTCTTAATTAGTGCCATCTAGAAGAGAATGTTCACCCTTCTTGCTACAGAGCAAACAAATACAAATCGAAATAGACATAGTTCAAAACACTTCAAAATTTTCAGTAGAGACATCTTCCGTGAAACATTTGATTTAATACAGATCGTTAAATTTCAGGCTTCCTCCTGTAGAGGGATTTCAACTGGCGCAATATTTGAATTCGCGGCGTGGAGGTGTACCGCCCGGTACAATAATAATAATAATAATAATAATAATAATAATAATAATAATAATAATAATAATAATAATAATAATAATAATAATAATAATTGTACCGGGCGGTACACCTCCACTCCGCTAATTTAAAATGTGCGCCAGTTGAAACTCCTCTGCTGGAGGAGGTCTGAACTTTATCTACGCTATTAATTCTCTACTTTCTCAGAAGATGTCACCACGTGGAAAATTTTGAGTTTTTGAACTGTGTCATTTTTGATGTGGTTTTGTTTCGCTTGAAGTAAGCAGTGTGAACTTTCTCTTCTAGAGGACACTACTGAAGATCAACAATAGTGCAACCTAGTGCGAAGTCAAAGAACTATTTTGTTGGAGAAATTTTTATTTCAAATGTTTGTCTTTGCTAAAAAAAATTTCAGTTATTGTTTAAGTTGGCTGTATACCCCTCTCTTTCCCCTTGTTTTGCATTTAACCAATCCTGAATTTCTTTGAGTTATTTCCGACCAATCCGATGTATCTTCCCCCAACTTGGATATGTTTCTGTACCCGAGCCAATAAAAAAGTTTGTGGGAGGGTGTTTTCATTCCCCTAACGCCTAGAACCTTCCGCGAGAGGATATAAACTGCTGATTTTAGGGTCTCCGGGCCACTTCTGTTCCATCTTTCAGTGTATAAAGTACATAGCAGGAGGCGGGAAGCGCCTCTTTCCTCGGCAGCGGTCATCAATAAGGTAATGGCCGATTAATAAATTCTTTCTTTGCTAGCTCAGCAGTTTAACTCTCGGGGCGGGTGCGAAGCGTTCCTCCATGTAACCGTTTCCTAAAATGTAACGATCTTTTCTTCTATTCTCTTTTAAGCTGCATATTGGGATAGAGAGTGCTAACCCTCTCGAGCTCCCACTCACATTGTCTTGAGGTGAACTTATTTTCTCAACCTATTCTTCGTTAATGTAAAACAAATTGCTCTTTTCTAAAGTCACCTCGGTAGTATGGGATTAGCCCTTGCATTAGTGGCCTAGAGCCAGATTAGGTTTTTAAAAACAAGTGTATTAGGAGTGCAAGATCGCCTCCCCTCAAATTGTTATTTTAGAGGTCATGTAATTGCCCATTTTTATTTAATAGACCTCAGTAGGTTGGGTATTTTGCCCCTGTGTCTATGTCCAGTGAGGACAACTTGAAGGTGGAGTTTGGTGTGGCCTGGGAGAGGCTTAAATTTGAGAGCGAGTGGCTCTTTTGCAAATTAAGTATTGTACGCCTCGTGGAGGCTTTTCTATGTAATTTGGAGCTAGGGCTCCTAGACATGAATGGGGTTTTCTGCCCCTCTGTTGAAACTTGTGTTTGGAGGTAAAACTGAGCTGATTGCCCAGGCATTGTGTTTTCAGGGCTCGAAGCCCAAATCCAGTAAATATTGTAACTACCCTTTGACTTTGTACCTGCCATGCTTGTTATTTCTTTGTTTTTGAAAAGAAAATATAACCTTGTTAAATTTTAAATTAATTTTGTTTTCGTAGCTGGAGACCTATTCACACCCGCACCTTCTTTCACCTCTACCTACCACGGAAAAACTCCGTAACAATAATAATAATAATAATAATAATAATAATAATAATAATAATAATAATAACCCTGCTCACAAAAGAACCAATCCCAACGGCAAAAGACTGGTGTCCATTTGCGAAAATCACAACCTGCAGGTCATGTTGACCCACTTTCGCCATCTACCCAGAAAGCAAATGACTTGGCGTTCTCCCGTCCTAGCTCTCGGAGAGTTCCAAATTGATCATGTTGCAATCTCCAGGAGAAACAGCCCTGAGATTATGAATGTCAAGGCAAAGAAAGGCGTCAATGTGGCCTCAGATCATTATATGTCTCTTATCAAATTCAAACCAATTCCCGCAAACACAAGGACGACAACCAAACAGATCACACGCTTCGACTATGATAAACTTCGGCAAAGGGTCGAGGAGTTCCAGGAGAAGGCTAGACCAAATGACACTGACTTTAACAACGCCAAAAGTCTCCTTGTTGAGGCCGCCAAAGATGTTGCAGAAATCAAGAGAGGCAAAAAGCATGCCTGGTGGAACAGTACCTGCGAATCAGTCCTCCAAGAAAGACTCAATGCGTGGAAACAATACTACTCTACGAAATCAGAAAATGATTGGGAAACCTACAAAACCCAACGTGCCCAAGCAGCTAGGGTGTTCAGAACTGAGAAACGTAAATACGAAAAATCTCTCATTGAAAAGATAGAACAAAACTTTAGGAAGAATGAAAGCAGAGAGTACTACAGAGCCTTCAAACGCAAACTCACTGGCTATAAAAAACCATCTCTATGCTTTGATCGAAAGGACGGCACACTGGCGACATCAAATGAAGAAAATTGCAGCATTCTGGCAGATTACTTCAAGAATTTGCTGAATTGCTCTAAACCTCAAAGCGCCATTGAGACCAAGGAACCCTTACTCAGGTACCCAGATTCCAGACCACCCGACAGAGATGAAATCAAGCGCCGCATTGCCGGTCTCAAAAATAACAAAGCGCCGGGGGAAGACTCAGTAGTAGCAGAACTATGGAAGTATGCCCCAGAGGAATCACTTGATATCTTGCAAAAGCAAATAGAAGAAATTTGGAACAAGGAGACCCTACCCGAAAATTGGAAAATAGCTTTGATCCATCCATTACACAAAAAAGGCAGCATGAAGAACATCAACAATTACAGAGGAATATCTTTGCTACCCGTGACTTACAAAATTCTATCACTTGCCATCCTGGAGCGTTTGGAAGCACAAGTCGAACATCAAATAGGTGAATACCAAGGAGGGTTCAGAAAAGGTCGCTCAACAGCTGAACAGATCCAAAATCTCAAAACGATCATCAGATATTGTACGCTAAGGTCCAAGCAGTATGTGTCTGTCTTTGTGGACTTTAAGAAAGCGTACGACTCCATTGACCGGGAAGTCCTGCTAAACATCTTAAATGAATTTGGAGTTGATTTGAAACTGCTGGCACAATTAGAGCCACCCTGACCGATACAAAATCAAGGTGAAGTTCCACGGATGTCTCTCGCATTCCTTTGACATCAAAACAGGAGTCCGACAAGGTGATGGGCTATCCCCGATACTCTTCAACTGTGTTCTTGAAAAGATCATCAGAACCTGGCGGGTGAGATTACAGGAAACCAACTACTGTCCATTGAGAATAGGAACCAAATCCAAGGGGATCGCAACAGATTGCTTAGCATTTGCCGATAATATTGCTGTTCTTTCAACCGACATAGAAACCGCTAGAGCTCAAGTTGAAATTTTAAAGGAAATTGCCGAACAAACTGGTTTGCAGATATCGTTTGAGAAAACAGAAGTAATGATTAACATCAAAGAGGCTCCACCAAAACTCCATACAAAATACGGGGACATCACCCGAGTAGACAAATTCAAATACCTGGGTGAGATCATCATGAAAAATGGACTGGACAAAGAAGCACTTCAGGAGCGAGTACGCAAACTGGAAATAGCCTACCAAACATCCCGCACAATCTACAACAAAAAATGCCTTTCCCAGAACACCAAGATACGTCGCTATGAAACAGTTCTGAAGCCAGTAGTTCTATATGCAGCCGAAACCCTGTCTCTAAATGCCAACAAAGGACTCCTTGAAGAACTGGAGAAAAGAGAACGCAAAATTGTGAGAGGAATCTTGGGATCAAAGTACAGAAATGGAATCCATCAAAAGAGATCCAACAAGGAAATCTACAGCAAAATAGAGCAAAAATTACCGACACAATCAGAAAAAGACGGGCACGATTTTACGGTCATCTGAAAAGAATGGACGGAAGAAAGTTAACTAAAGAAATCTTTCACTTTTTTGATTCAAACCCCAAAACCACAATTCCCTGGTTCAGAAATACCAAAGAAGACCTGCAAATGCTACATATCTCAGCTGAAGACGCCCTTAACAGAGATCTCTTCCGCAAGAAAATATTGACGAACGGGCTAAACCGAGACGAGCAGCCGAAGAGAAGACTCGGTGCCCCTTGGACAGAGGAGCGTAAGCAGGCCCACTCACAAAGAATGAGGGAAATTTGGGCTCTAAAGAAGGCCAAGTTCAGTGTCAAATGCAACAAGACTTAACGTGGTCCTTGATGGCCCCAGCGAATTATATATAATAATAATAATAATAATAATAATAATAATAATAATAATAATAATAATAATAATAATAATAATAATAATAAAAGTAAGGTAAGGGTGTATTCTTCCCGAAGGCAGCTCTGAACCTCCGCATAGGTGTGCATGAGCCTGAGTTTACATACAGTAGGGTGGCCAGTTCCTTTCCGCTCCTCCATTCCCTTACCCCCCACCAACAGCGCGTGGCAAACCATCCAAATCTTGACCACGCCCAATGCTGCTAAACTTTGGAGATCTCACGGGATCAGGTGTTTCAACACGGCTACGGCCGTTGGAATAATAATAATAATAATAATAATAATAATAATAATAATAATAATAATAATAATCAACATCATCATCATCATAATAATCATCATCATCATCATCATCATCATCTTAGGCCCAAATGCGGAAATGGAATTTGCATGAAAAAGAATTCACATGAAATCTACAAGTTACAGTAAAAGTCACAGATACAATCAGGAAACGACGATTAAAATTTTATGGTCGCTTATTTAGAATAGATAACAACAGGCTCATAAATAGAATGTTAAACTTAATCTTATCAATGAAAAATTACTATAATTGGCTGAAAGAAATCAGCGAAGACCTCAATGAAATTGTCATTAATTAAGAAACCATTCAAGATGGAAAAAAATTCAAAACCTTAATTCACAAACACAAATTTTCTGTAAAACACAGCCGACTAAACACAGGATGGGCTGAACAACGCATAGAGGAAAAAAGCGTGAGAATGAAGAGATACTGGGAGGAGGAAAAGAAAAATACAAAAATAGTGCTAATAATTTCGAACCAGCTCCTTAGTTGGGCATAACGAATCAAGAATAATAATATTGGTTTTACGTCCCACTAACTACGGTATTATTGCGGTTTTCGGAGACGTCAAAGTGCCGAAATTTTGTCCCTCCGGAGTTATTTTACGTGCCTTTAAATTTACCGTTACGGGGCTCACATATCTGAGCACCTTCAAATATCATTGGACTGATCCAGGGTGGAACCTGCCAACTAGGACGCAGCAAGCCTCCTGAACTACTTAGCCGGGTCCGTATTGTTTCCTTGTCCGAACAGAATGGCAGATGTATTCTGTGCTAGGTGTGAATTTACGCTAAAAAGAAAATAAATAGTTCATTCATAACTCCCATTAGGAAATGTGATAAATGAAAATGTAGATAATAAATTAAATGCTAATGTACTTTTAAGGTTGCCGAAGATGCCGTGTTGCCGGAAATTTGACTTGCACGAGTTCCTTTACGTGCCAGTAAATATTGACGCGAGTCTGACATAATCGAGTAATTTAAAATACCACCTGAGTGAGATGGGATCAAATCCACTAAGTTCAGTTCAAACGGCCATCACTCTACCCTCTCAGCCCTTCAAACATTAAATATGGAGATCTATGCATATAAAATTATTCAGGTTGCATGTACAACATATTCTTCACAGTCTACTCTAACATACACAAATGAGCGAAGGCCAGATTTTAGGCAGTCATAGGTTAGAATGCAAAATTACTGAAGGGTAACAAGTATAGTCTAACCTACACAACGCTTATGCTTTGAGTTTTGCATAGACGTTAAGAGTATGACCCATCAGAACTCCTGGAATTCATGTTACTCTCACTACATTACGGAAGAGCGGGCTAGTCGACATATTTTAATAACCAAACTTTGCATTCTAACCGACTACGTAAAAATCCGGGGTCGTAATGAGATATAGATTAGGAATAGCCGAAGTTTTGGAGAAATGGCGCTCTGGTTGAGCTGGCAAATGTGATAGTTCAGCGTGGTACACGACGATGATGTCAAGACATCGTATTGGCCGTGTGAGTAACATGTGAGCACAGGATGGGTAGGAGACGAGATGTCGGCGCGTTTTATAGTGGATATATTGTCCGTGCCAAACCTCCGAAGTCGTGTAGGCAATGGCCTTCCCATAGGCCATCGTGTCTGGAGTGTTCCATGAGTACGTACATTCGGACAAAACCACTATCTCCAGGTTCGAATGACATGGAATGCAACGTGATGATTACAGTGATCACCGTCGACCGACTTTGATGATAAGAGTGAATAGACGGACCAGAGTGAAGCAGATCAGTTCAATGTTGGATAACAACGAAGTGTGAGCAGCTACACTCTCGAGGTCCATCTCTCTGCAATGAGGAATAGAAGACACTGTCCTACTTGGGTACCTCTGCTCACCACATGTTACAAGTCACAAGAGTAACATTGAACATTCAAAGTGTAGAGAAAAAAATCGCGTGGACAAATGAGCCTCGGTACAAGTTTATACAAGCCGGTGACAGAATACGAGTGCGTCATCAAGCCCCGACGAACGATACAGGAGTCTGCTGTCAGATCACTTCCACTCAGTTGTTCACCTCCAGCGCACTGTAGCAGACCTGTACGTAGTGTAAGACAACAGACCACCCGGTCGCTTCAGAACTGTGGTTGATTAGTTCGATGAACACTCCGTGGATATGAGGATGCTTGCCTGGCCTCTAAGGTCACCCGACCACAATCCTATTGAGGGCACTATCGAGAGAGATGTGCAGGTCGTTGACACTGCTCCGAGCAATCTCTGTGCATTACGGGAGGCTGAACAATAGTCAATCAACAATATGACTTCCTACGCTTCCGGTATCTTGTCGAGTCCCTGTCACGCCGCATTGTCATCATCAGTAGGGTGCAGTGGGTGCTACACGGCACTAGCCAAGTATATCTAATTCAATTGCTTATCGGTGTACAAAATGATTGAAAACAATCTCCGCGTTCAGACAGGAAGTGGCGGTTGGTGAAACCCGCTCAAAATATATTATACTCTCTAGAGGGTCTTCAGTTATATATCCTTAACATATATAATACGCGTGTCCTTCCTTTATACATCCAGAGATAACAAGCAGTAAAGTGGGTGCTTGTGACCTTGAATTTGAGGCCAAGCTCCATCTCACTTCATGGTTTCTTATATTTTACTGAGAAATAAAAGAGTAGTTCCCTATTCAGAAGTTCCGAAAAAATTTTCGGTTAAAAAATAGTATGAGATTTTCACAACCTAACGCGTCGAATGCTCTGAAGAAATCAAACAACTTCGAAAATGACCATGATCAGATGTCTGAAGTAAATGTTAAGAAAAAATCCATCTACGAACTTTAACAGCGTTACCTTCTGACCGCTATAACATACCACTGGTTCTTAACATGACCACCGGGCCGGTTGGCCGTGCGGTTAGGTGCGCGCAGCTGTGAGCTTGCATCCCGGATGTAGTGGTTTCGAACCCCACTGTCGGCAGCCCTGAAGATGGTTTTCCGTGGTTTCCCATTTTACAACAGGTAAATGCTGGGGCTGTACCTTAATTAAGACCACGCCGCATCCTTTTCAGTCCTAGACCTTTCCTATCCCATCGTCGCCATAAGACCTATCTGTGTCGGTGCGACGTAAAACTAGTAGCAAGATAAAGGAAACATGACGATTTTTGGAAGTAGATGTGTCGTTCATAAAAAGACCTAATAAAACCCAAACATCCGTGTGATATCTTCCAATTATTTAAATTGTATTGTCCTATAGAGTATATATATATTCTTCGTATTTACTCCTTAATCTGAGATATCCCACAGCTCTACTACTAATACTACTACTAAATTAGACTGCGACGCCGTCTCTCAGGCCAGATTCGTTGCGGTGATGGAGATGCTCAGAGATGATGAGGGGTTAGGCGTATACTAGTAACTGTGCCGGGATTCGCCTTAGTGCAGAAGAATGGAAAACCACGGAAAACCATTCTCAGGGCAGCCGACGGTGATGACGAGCATCTATCCGTCTCCCGAATACAGAGACGTAGAGCCAATACAGAGCCGTATCCACGCCTCCTGTATTCGGTTGGCTGGTCGGAATACAGAGCTGGCGGATCACAGACTAGCCGTGGCCACTCGTAGACCGAAGCATACTCGATAACCGCTGAATCCCATATCTCCTGCGTACACGGTATATAGGTTAAACTGCCACTCCTAGCCGATGGTATATTTGATGCAAGGGGTACTCTACCTGTATTTTAAAGAAAAAAATGATCCCCAGCTCTTCACTGAGATCTGATCATTCCTGTTTAAAGTTCTTTCCGAACTACGAGTGATATTTTCTGAATAACGAGAGGACAATCTAAAAAAATCCTCACTCTCTCGCATCCTCTCTCCCATTCTGGCTTTATGAAGTGCATCTTTTGGAATTACCCACGGTAACTGGAAGAAGATCCTCGGTGGCTCGGGTCGTTGAGCGCCAGGCTCTCACCGCTGGATTCCGTAGTTCAAATCGCGGTCACACAGTGTGAGATTCTTACTGGACAAAACAGACGCGGGACAGGTTTTTCTCCTGGAACACCAGTTTTCCCTGTCATATTTCATTCCAGTAACCCATTCCAGTATCAATATCCTCAGAAGAGTGCAACAGGCTTCTGCCTCTTGCACAATTCCTATCCTTGCCACTATCTGGGGGCTTCATTCCATTCCATTCCATTCCTGACCAGTTTGAAATTTGAGAACAGGCTGTAGATTTCCAATTAGAAGGAGTCTGTAGGCCTTACGGGAAGGGTGTGCAGTATCCTGGCGCGTTGGTAACAGCACATTGTATGGCCGTCTTCCGGTAAGTCACACGGATGTGGGGAAAGGACGGCGAAGAGTAAGGGCGGCGAGGAGTAAGCACGGCTGTTGGGCATGCGCCACTCTCAAGTCTCAAGGCGAGACAATAAACATCTGTTCTGTCCGCGGTGATTCTTGCGAACTGAGGCGCTGTTGCGAACTTTCAAAGTGGTAGGAAAGTTGTAGTGTACTTACACATTAACTGCAAGTCTGCATAATGAACTCTTTAATAATGAACACGCATCTGTTTCAGAGAGCTCTCACTGCCCACCACTACTAATGTTTGTACACTGTTCAAAACAATTAGGGGAATATGTTTTTGAACGTATGCCATGTTCCGCAAAACCATACCTCACACCCAGGCATATTACCAATTAAACCTCTTTCTTTACCGTTCAAGTATACAGAAGGACATCGGTGGATTCGCGTTCATTTTCAGAACACAAACGGATATGTCCAAATAGGGGCGAAAATAAAATGTTAACAGTTCTCCAGTGTGGATTTTTATCACAGATGGAGAGCTTCAGTATGGTGTATGTCCTCCATGGGCATTTATCACAGCTTGGCACCTACGTGGCATGCTCCGTATAAGTCGACAGTGGTCACATTGCGGTATGAGGTCCTATTCTTCATTGAGAGCCTGTTTGAGGTCTTGGAGAGTCTGTGGTGAAAAAGAACACCCACGAACACTTCTTTCAAGCATATCCCACACATGCTCGGTGGGATTCAGGTCAGGACTCACTGCTGCCCATTCCATTTCTTGAATGTCTAGTTCTCGCAAGACAGCTCTGGTGGTGTGCGCTACATGAACCCTGGCAATGTCACGCATGAGTACGAATTCAGGGCCAACACCGTATGCAGCAACCAACACATGCTGTAGCAGTATCTGCTCGGTGTACGACCATCAATACTGATGGCACCGCACCATCACAGAACCTTGTCCGAATCGATCGACTTCCCGGACAACCTTTGGCATGTACTGCTCACCGCGGCGTCTCCATACACGTTGACGTCCATCACGCTGTGTCAGGGAAATCTGGACTCGTCTGTGATCAAAACACAAGTCTCCATTGACGAAGTTGACAGTTGACGTGGCTACGGGCAAACAGAAGGCGAGCTGCGTGATGTTGCTGCGTTAAACGGGGCACACGAACAGGACATTGGGTCGTAAGTACACTTCTCTTAACCTGTTTCCTACTGTCTGGTTAGACACCGCGATTCCAGTAACCCTCCTGAGGTCTTGTTGCAATTCTCTGGCAGTTGCTGCACGCCGCTGCAAAGCACATATTGTCAGATATGGGTCATCCTGTGGGTATGTCATGCATCCGCGATCTTGTCCAACCCTCCATGTGAAAGGTCTGTCTCAATGTTGCGATTCCACAAGCGTTGAATAACTGACGGAGAGACATTGAGATCCACAGCAACACGACGAAAAGTCCATCCTTCCTGGAGCAAAGAGACGCCCCTTGCGACTTCAACCTCGTTAAGATGTCTCATGGGATGTGCTGGTTTACGTACAACGTGATCAAATGACCTTCGTAGCCTGTGTACCTCACAACGGCACAAGGACGCACCGCTATTCCCTTTGTTTTGAGGAGTCACCTGATAGTTTAATGCAGGGCTACGCCTACAGATGGAGTATAACTTCGATTTGAAATACCCTGAGTAGCTAAGGTCTCAAGGTATGCTGTGCGACTGTTGGAGCCCCAACTACCAAATTAACGTTCACATACCGGACATTACAAAACATGTTCCCGTATTTTTTTAACTGTGTAGCTTAGTGTGTCCACCTCTGTGGTGTAGTGGTTAGTGTGATTAGCTGGCACCCCCGGAGACCCGGGTTCAATTCCAGGCTCTGCCACGAAATTTGAAAAGTGGTACGAGAGCTGGAACGGAGTCCACTCAGCCTCGGTAGGTCAAATGAGTAGAGGTGGGTTCGATTCCCACCTCAGCCATCCTGGGAGTGATTTTCCGTGGTTTCCTACTTCCCCTCCAGGTAAATGCCGGGATGGTACCTAACTTAAAGCCATGGCCGCTTTCTTTTCTCTTCCTTGTCTATCCCTTCCAATCTTCCCATCCCCCCACAAGGCCCCTGTTCAGCATAGCAGGTGAGGCCGCCTGGGCGAGGAACTGGTCCCTCTCCTCAGTTGTATCCTCCCGACCCAAAAGTCTCACGCTCCAGGACACTACCCTTGAGGTGGTAGTGGTAGGATCCCTCGCTGAGTCCGAGGGAGAAAACGACCCTGGAGGGTAAACAGATGGAGAAGAAGAAGAAGAAGAAGAAGAAAAAAAATGAAGCTTAGTGTAGTACATGTTACTCGTGCCGTAGGTACCTACAAGGTGCCGCGACTGATGTTTGTAGCTAGGAGTGTAGTACGTGTTACTCTTGCCGTACCTACAAGGTACCGCGACTGATGTTTGTAGCGACGAGTGTAGTACGTGTTACTCTTGCCGTACCTACAAGCTGCCGCGACTTCTTGTGAGACGCAGAGAGTAATTTTGCGCGATTCCCTCAGTGTTTTCATTTAAAACAGTGAAGTTTTGTGCTTTGTTGTGCGTCTGCGGTCTGCAGATTGTTTTTCAATTACTTTCTAGGGTTCTGAATGTTTTAAAATCCGTGGACCCGTACGTTTCATGGGTGAGTGAAGTGAATTCCTGTGCATATCTCTTGTTTGTACTGTTAAATTACCATGATGAGCTGTTTCAGGCTATACAAACCATTTTGAGAACGCAAAGAAACGAAAGTTTTCCTTTCACACATTCCCAAAGGACCCAACTATGCACAAACAATGGGTACATTTTTGTACAAGAAAAGATATTTCTAGTTGGAAAATAAGCATGTATACGTTCGGACATGTTCTTCCCTCTGACCCCGAAATAAATGTACAATATGAATTATTAGACCTTCCCCATACCGGGTCCATGGTATAGGGGTAGCGTGCCTGCCTCTTCCCTGGAGGACCCGGGTTCGATTCCCGGCCATGTCAGGTTTTTACCGGGATCTGAAGGCTGGTTCGAGGTCCACTCAGCCCATCTGATTAGAATTGAGGAGCTATCTGATGGTGAGACAGTGGCCCGGTCTAGGAAGCTAAGAATAACGGCCAAGAGGATTCATCGTGCTGACCACACGACACCTCGTAATATGCAGGCTTTCGGGCTGAGCAGCGGTCGCTTGGTAGGCCAAGGCCGTTCAAGGGCTGTAGTGCCATGGGCTTAGGTTAGGTTGGACCTTCCCCGTAAGCACTTGTTGAATAAAAAGGAACCCTTCCTTCCCAACAAAAAAAAATACATACAGTTTGCATCAACCGAAATGTCCCTGAGAATTACATTTCCCGAGAGATGAGATTGTAAAGAACTTCCACAGTTGCTGATAAACAAATATGTAGAGGAATCAAGTGAGCACGATCAGCTCTCTCAGGAAGGACAAAGAAAGGCAAGCGTGCTGATCGAAAATGAACGAATCAAATTATTTACCGAAGATATAAAAAAAATCTCAATACAAAGGATGCTATCTACCCACAATAATTTTCTCCATTATGTAATTTAAATGTGTCTGATAAAAAAATGTTAAAGTATAGTATGAAGAGAACAAAATTCTAAAGGCTGCATGTAATGTTACACAAAAACTCTTAGAGGGGGGAGACCTGGCTTAACACGGGAAAAATAGGCCAATATTCATTCGATTGTTATATATGCTACAAACGTTGACAAATGCTGCACATATCCCAGTATTGGCATGCTTCAGGGCAATCAGAAGCAACTTCAATAATGTTAAAATTCCAATTATAACATTTTCAAATAAAATGTTCAAAATCTCCCGCCCTTTTAACAATATATCACGGTTTCCTTCATAACTCTCTTACTGATTCACCGATAATTATGAATTTTTCAGAGTTTCCTCCCATAGTATTGTATTACAATCTGTACCTCGTTCAGATCAATAGGATTTAAATTAGATTTTATATAACATTTTTATTTAAAAAACTATAAATATTTTCTGGTGCTCGGAATAAAAACGTGACAGAAAATCCAAATCACAGTCTATGCTAATGATTGAGGTTCATTTTGTAGCTGGAGTTTTGATACACACTTTAAAAAAGTAAAGTACGAAAATTCTTATAAACTTGGAATGTATAAGGGAAACAGTAATATACTGTTAAAAAAGCGGGAAATTTTGAACATTTTGTTTTAAAATATTAAAATTATTAAAATTTTAAAATTATTAAAGTTGCTTCTGGTTGCCAGGAAGCATGCCAATACTGGTATATGTGCAGCAATTGTCAACAACAATTGTAGCATGTTTAACAATTGAATGAATATTAACCTATTTTTTTCCTTAGTTAAACTGGGTCTCCCTCCTTATTTGTAACATAGAGGACAATTTTTCAACGATTATCTACTTACTACAGAATAGTAGGATGTTAAATGCCAATATTATGATTCAGCATGGAGCATCAGATATGAAAAGTACATAATTTGTAAAACTATCATCGAACTACTTACGAAAAATATGTTTTAGCTCGCACTGCTTAGTATTCAATACTTTCTGAAGGTATTAAACGAGAAAACTCATCATTACCCGATAAAGGAACCAACTGACCACGGATTTTTATGTAGTAATCCGTTAGAATGCAATTTGGTTATTAGGGAGTGTCGACTAATCCGTTCTGTAACGTAGGGAAAGTAACATAACTTCTAAAGTTTTTTTTAAAAAAAAGCAAAGTCATCTCCGTACAGGCCATGAAGACTCTTGGAGGTGCGGGTGGAAGTTTGGAAGGCTTTCATTATCCGTAACCTCGGCACTTGGTAGGGTGGAGTAGTTAGCCCTACGCCCGGCCGCCTTTGCCCCCAGGAATTAATCTGGTACTGAGCCAATCCACTTGACTCATGTTACATTTGGAGAGCTTATACTCTAAATTAAGTTTACATAGCACACAAACAAGTAAATGTGTAACTTTGATGCTGTGGTTATTAAGTACCTTATAAATTGCTTACTTGTTTTCAAGCACTTTTTTTTAAAGGTCCGTGTCTCATGTTACATGGGTATGACAAACTATTAAGCAGTATTTCTGATTTTCACTAAACTCTGCTCTGTTAATGATTTCAAGATGATCATTTCTGAACACAGTGTACTATAGATATTAATATACAATATCATATAAAGAAGAAACATATATTTTGAGAACAACTATATTATTGTTCGATAAGTAATCGTGACCCATGTTACTAATGAGCGTGACTCACGTTACACCACTGCTATAATTATTCAGCCTTCCAGTGTCCTGTGGTATTTACAATTGTAAGTGCATTTAACTTTTTTATTAGCTGTGCAATAGCGCATTTTTAAGTATACATGCTTTTTAACATTTTCTGCATCTTTTTGAAGTTCCCTGACTCATTTTATGTGGAGATGACACATCAAATAGTATTTCTGCTTTTTGCTAAACTGTGGTCTTAATGATTCCATGTTCATTTGTGAACATAGTGTACTACAAGTAATATACAAGACCATGTAAAGGAAAAAACCTAGGCCTACATTGTAAGAACAACTATGTAATGGATTGATTACTAATTGTGACACATACGTTATAAAACAGAATGACTCATGTTACATCGCTCTCCTACTCAAACTTCCAGTATCCTCTGGCGTTTACAACTGTAGGAGCATTTAACTTTTTGATTAAGTGTGCGGAAGTGTAGTAGATTTCATCTGGACTAGAAGGCCACTTCCAGTAACTTCCAGCCTGCTCCATTGTACTGACAACGTAATCACTGTGCATTTCATCATCGAAATCGAGAAGCTACTAGACAGCTGTGCGTCACGTGGGAGGGTAAGCAACTGGAGAATTGTTTTACACCAAGGTACCTGGGTGTCACTTTAGACCGGACCTTAACATACAAGAAACACTGTGTTAACTCTGGACAGAAAGTCTCAGCCCGAAATAACATCCTCCGTAAACTTGGCTCAAGCAAATGGGGAGCCCATCCAACTTTGTTAAGAACCTCAGCTCTTGCTCTCTGCAGCTGAGTATGCGTGTCCTGTATGGTTTAGGTCAGCCCATACGAAGCGGGTGGATGCAGCCCTTAATGAAACATGTAGAATAGTAACTGGGTGTCTGAAACCTAGTTCCACTGACAAACTCTACTGCTTGGCTGGTATATCTCCTCCAGACATTCGACGAGAAGTGTTTGCAAAGCAAGAGAGGTCGATGGTGTATCTCACAAGCAACCACCCGTTATTTGGACATCGACCTCCACCCAGAAGACTGAAGTCCAGGAAAAGTTTCCTCAATGTCTCCAAGGCTTTGGATAAACCAGCAAGAACAGCACGTTGTGATATGTGGCGAGCAAAACTGGAGCATCTTTCTGATTGGATGGTGCCTTCTGAATCTCTACCCCCTGGTCATCATTTGGAATGGACAACCTGGAAGGCACTGAATCGTTTGAGGAGTTGAGTAGGTAAATCCAAGGATAACCTAAAAAAATGGAGTTATCTGTAAGATCAATCAGACTTCTGCGATTGTGGGGAGCAACAAACTACCCAACACCTGTATGACTGTCAGTCCTGCCCTGTTCGTTGTACACTTCAAGACTTGAGTCAAGCCACTGAAGAGGGAATTTCTGTTGCCCATTTCTGGGCAGACATTGTGTGAAGCATGTTTTGTGACACAAAATGTATTCTGTTTTATTTGTATATAATACCTTATTTATATTTTTAAGTTTCTCAACACTCTGACACGAAATAAATAACCTCACGTACCTCACCAGGGAAACACTTTCCATCATACTCCACCATATACCAGTCACCAGGATTCACTTCACAGCCTTTTTCATTAACCCTTTCTTTTTTCTGGTTATGAATGACATTGAAAGTGATGATTCATTTGCTGCAAAGCAATGCAGTTTTGAGATGCCAGCAACTGGTTTTTGCATTCGTTACAATATCCTTAAAATGCAGAGTTATATTCTTTTCCAGGATGTCCATGGATAATACTGGTAATACTTTCACATGCCTATCCACGTATGCCTCTGCAAATTCAAAATCACATATAAAAGTACATTTGCGCTGTCGAAAAAGGTTCCGTACCTTCCTCTTGACAGCACTCTTGACAGGGCCCTTCCCATGCGACGTAGCAAAGAAATTCCACTTCGGGTTGATTCTGTGTTTCTTGCACAGTTCAGGGAGAAATGCTGCAATGTACTTGTTTTCAAATTGCGAAGTGGGACCATCTGACCAGATAAACACTTCTTTTGTTTCCTTGGGTAAAGTTCCCAGTAAAATGTCAATGTATGCTAGAATGTTGTCCTTTAAGTGAGTAAGATTATCACTGCATAATACAATGGGCTGCATTTTCCCAGAGTACCAGACTGCAGCAGTAAATAGGCTGGTTTGTGCTTGCTGCCAGTGGGCACTCTGAATCTCATGTTGTGAGACACAGATGTAGTTCTCTGCGAAGTCCACCTGAATTAATGCCTTGGCCTCGAAGGTTTCTGTCTTAGATTCTGCCCTCATCTGTAGGTAGCTTTCAGCTTGTTTCATCTTAACGTAGCTGTCTTCGAGGAACCGAGATACTATACTACAGATATACTCAACAAGTTCAGTTGTGCTTCCATCTTCCACGACATTCTGGATGCGATCTTCCATTAGTTTTCCATACTTTGTCAGCATTATGAAGATCTTCCCATGCAAGATTAAATTTCTCGTGATACTTGCACAGACAAATATTATGTGGCAGTTTGTTACTGAGAAGGACATACTGAACCGTACCCAAGCGTAAATACCCTCTAGGACGATGCCTCCATTCCTGTATGAACATCCGACTAACTCAGGGTTGGGCAGAGTGTGGGTTGGTTGTCGGTTGGGTCAGGATAAAAAAATCGAAGTTCTCCTCTAAAATATCAATCAATGACAGGAAATGGAGGTATAACACGAATGAGAAACAATCATAGGGGGTAAGATGGATTTATTGATAAATATCCCCGATCATATTACGAGAAAACAATTAAATCAAGAAACAATAATATGTCAAAATAAACTCAAAAATGTAAAAAATAATTGGAAATCAAAACGTTACTTGAATGATAAGACAAAATTTGAAATCAAAAATCAAGTTCTACAAAGAACATTATATACATCAAGACTGAGCTTCTTCTTATAGTCCATTGTTTATATTGTATGGCAACAAGTGTACTCAAACACTGACATGTAGTATTTCCGTATGGAGTAACACACTATCGCATCACAACGATACGGTTTCCAAATTTAAGTTAAAACGAGAGTCGCCGAAATACTACCGTTAAATAAAAGTTATAAAGAAAAGTTACGTCGAAAAGGAAAATAATTAAGACGCAATGGGACGCTATGTAAGTTATGCAAAATACTAGGGGCATATCCTTCACTATATTTACAACAATTTAAATAATCAAACTAGACACATCTATATACATCGGATATCGAGTAAAGTCTCAAATGCTACACAGATTCTAATGTGAATCACGGTTCACTACAAAAGATCTAGACAGAACTAGATAAACCATCGATACTTCAGCACTCGGGCTGTTCCCTTTTTAAAAACAACGAGACAAGGTATACAATCACAAATAACAATGTAAAACATCATCCTGTAAGGGATATCACGAAGAAAGCAATGGGCAACATTGCCCCCTTCTGCTGCATTTGAGCGCTCAACAGCGCGGTCATCCGTCATGTACTTCCGGGTAGATTACGAGCTGAAAACAAAATATTGAACTCAACACTATGCTAAGGTTTGGATTCTGTCTCCCGAGGCTGTCACAAGGAAGTATCGTCTCATTCACGCCTAGATAAACACAGGCCAGAAATCAGCTTGCCATGAGATAACGCCTTTCGCCGGCTACACGGAAACTCACGTATATTCATTCCTTCTTAGCATGCTTTTACCATTGAATATCATCAGACTCAATAGTCTGGAATCAATACTGTCCATTCTGATCACAATATACACTCAGAAGACACTTAGCAGGCACACACATCTGCACAATATTCCTTCTCTTGTCAGGCATACAATCAGCCTGCATCAATGCATTATAATTCAGCATGCAATCTTTATCTCATTATTTCTCATAAATCCCATTGGCCTTCCACATTATGAGACTCAGTTCGTGTCCTTTACAGACCATCAGGCAAAACAGAATCCAACTTAACTCAAAGATCTTATTTTAACAACGACGTTCTGCAGCTCCTTCAGTCAGCTTCCGTAAAATCATGCGTCATGCAGAATATCTATACCTGTCTCTCTGAATAACCGAAATGAAATGAACTAATACGTATTGAACGTTGTATAAAGATGAACCTGTTAATCTAGCCCTTCTAGCATATATATAAGGAAAACTCGGAATATCCTATACTAAGTAACATGCGTAAATAAACAACAACTAATCCTATCAATCCCTCATTTTCCCAATCATCTAATCATAAAGCAAAATGAAAATAAAATAGACATGCATTATTCTCGTATCCGAATCTATCATAGTAACAAATCAAAACAAACACATACCGTCAGGCTTACTTTACATGAAGTTAAAAGTTCTATCTACACTGCCCTAGTACCTTAACATAATTTACATATCATGCCATAAATAACACATGCATCTTAACTGAATTCCATCCGACGACTCTCGAGATACCAGGATAGCAGCTTACATCCCCGCTGATTGAGGAATTTACTCCATGTTAATCACAGCATTAACATGTGGGAGTGCACTTCCTTCTTCTGCATACATAGCCATCATCTTGCTGGAAAATAGTCCACTGGAACACAAAAGACTATGGTTGACAATATCTTCGCTGCTTAATGCTACGAGCCGAAATACCCTTTCTCTTTACACTTCACTTAAAGGGTGAGAATACAGTTTGAAAAGCAGCACACGGTTCGCCACGAAAATTCCTCGCGAAACGCGCCCGTCTCGAAGTAGTGAAACAATAGCACGTCTCCACTGCAGATTATCATTTTAGCAATTATACAAATAGCAAAGAAGGATATTACTTTCGCTAACTGCTTACCAGAATATGCTCTTCTAATCTGATGTAACTTCTCAACGTGCGATTCCTTGTTTCAGTATAAAAAGTGGCATAAGATCACAGCACTATTTTTCCATCTCAGCTCTCATAAGCATGCAACAATTTTTGACGCAAATATAACGAAAACTTATGCGATGTATCGAATTCTGACACTTTCACATTGTATTCTGAGGTTTTGCCAACCTAATTTCGCTCAATGTACCAGAAAATATTAAAATTCTGTATCTATGTCCCTATTTTCAGGGAAATACCCTACTCATTTTTGGTGTAGGCTGAGTGAACCTCAGGGCTATGTGCACCTCCG
Organism: Anabrus simplex; assembly: GCF_040414725.1. NCBI lineage: Eukaryota > Metazoa > Arthropoda > Insecta > Orthoptera > Tettigoniidae > Anabrus > Anabrus simplex. The sequence goes on along the minus strand of NC_090271.1, from coordinate 76,233,641 downwards.
GAAGTGGAAATCTCGTTTCTTAAATTTTACGACTTCCTGACGGGGATTCGAACCCACGTCCTTCCGTGCGAATCGGACATGCCTTTATCGCCTCGGTCAGGCAGTCCCTTTTTACGTTTATGCAAAGCTCATAGAATAACTCTTGTGCAGGAGAGACTATGATTGTTATCCGCTTCAGTAAGTTTGCATTATGACCTATTACGCACTAAACATCCGGGTTCTAACCACTGTTGATAGACGAGTAAATTAGTCAAGTCAGGATATGAGGACCTATGAGGTCTGTTCACAACGTTTCCTATCCGCCGTACCACAAACTTGAACATTTATCTTTTATTATAATTTACTTTGCGTCGCACCAACACAGATAGTACTTATGGTGATGATGGGATAGGAAAGGGCTAGGATTGGTTAGGAACCGGCCGTGGCCTTAATTAAAGTACAGTTTTTTTGCTATTTGCTATTTGCTTTACGTCGCACCGACAAAGGCAGGTCTTGCGGCGACGATAGGAGAGGAAAGGCCAAGGAATGTGAAGGAAGCGGCCGTGGCCTCAATTAAGGTACAGCCCCAGCATTTGCCTAGTATACAATTGGAAAACCACGGGAAACCATCTTCAGGGCTGCCGACAGTGGGGTTCGAACCCACTATCTCCCGGATGCGAGCTCACAGCTGCGCGCCCCTAACCGCACGGTCAACTAGCACAGTGAACAGTTATCTTGACGTTCGTTCTATTTTATCTTGTACTATTGATGATACTCTTTGTACTACTCTTATTAATATTCATATAAATGGACAATAAAGCATTTTGAATCATAACAGAATGACTATTGAGCACTCGGGGAAAATATCAAGAAAAGTGACAATTTCTCCAATACATTTGACGTTTCTTTTCCAATTCTATATAATTGAGATCTGATTTCTGTCCTTCTCACCATCAAGTAGCTACTGGGCCTTTGCGATTGATACTGTGAATGTCGGTCTACCAGTGCTCATTGATTCTGCTCCAAGCCTTTTGATAAATGGAATCTCTCGCATTTTCATTCCAACTCACGTTTTCGATGATGTACGAGGCGCTCAACTCCACCCTCTTTATATCTTCCTTACCTTTTTTAGTATAATCTTGGTGCGATATCTTTTAAAGAATCTGAAAACATTTCCTACGTGCTGATAAAAAATAACGGGAGTAAGAGAGATGGGGATAGGTAGTTCGCAATAATCAAGATGAAGAAGCACAGGTTGTTGGAGAAGGATAGAGAAAATAGGGGAAAGAACGTGGAAGGAGATTAAAGACGTGATTTAAAAAAATGTACGCCCCGTTTTTAAGTCTGGTACAGTGAGATCTTCCCTCAGTTCTCATAAATTAACAAGCTTCCTGTTTTCTGCTTGCTACCACCTTTCCTCCGTCTCTCCATATGTTTTCCGGTCAGGTACCGGTGGCAAGTAAGGCACGCGTGAGGTATCATGGGAGCAAGGTACAGGAGATGAATATACCCCCGGGGTACTGTGTGTCACACCGTTTGCGACGCCTTCCTTACACAAGACTTTTCAACATTTTATACGTCAGCTGAGAATCTCCATCATTCTTTATTCTCTTTCTCAAAACCTTTCTCCCCTACCCCCATCCATCCTCCTTGTCCCCTGTGTCTCGCTGAATGCTATTTCTCACTCTCACTCAGAGCTATTTGACTAACGTCACTTATCTTCATTTAAATCGAATACTGTTTTTCTTACTTCTCAATCTTAACTTATATATATATATATACTGTCTTTCCAACTCTTCTCGTTTAGAATGTACTTTAATAGTTCACAGTTCGTTTTTTGTCACAAATAATTGATCTTCTGTCAACAGCGTAAGGACATCATATAAGTCGCTGCAGTAGAAGATCAACCCACCATTGTACCATACATGAATCCAGTTATAGCAAGGATAGTCAATGATAATGGTACGACCTTTCCTTGAAATTTCAGACACTCATAAAAATGATTATCTGAACTGCAAGCTTAATAAAAGAGAGTAGCAGCAGTCGACCTCATCCCATGGAAATAATATGAACACACTCCACCTGAACAATTATTATTTCTATATTTGAGTTTCAAGCACTAACGAAAATAGGATTTGCTATTTTATCGTAATAATAATAATAATAATAATAATAATAATAATAATAATAATAATATATTTTTATAAATATTATAAATATATATTAATATATATTAATGTATCAAGACGTGATTTGAAAAAATATACGCCCCGTTTGTAAGTCTGGTACAGTGAGATCTTCCCTCAGTTCTCATAAATTAACAAGCTTTTCTGCTTGCTACCTCCTCTTTTTCGTCTCTCCATATGTTTCCCGCTCAGGTACCGGTGGCAAGTAAGGCACGCCTGAGGTATTATTATTATTATTATTATTATTATTATTATTATTATGTCCGACTTTTTGGCTGAGTGGTCAGCGTACTGGTCTTCGGTTCAGAGGGTCCCGGGTTCGATTTGCGGCAGGGTCGGGGATTATAACCTTCATTGGTTAATTCCAATGGCTCAGGGGCTGGGTGTTTGTGCTGTCCCCAACATCCCTGCAACTCACATACCACACATAACACTATCATTCACAGCAATAACACGCAGTTACCTACACATGGCAGATGCCGCCCACCCTCATCGGAGGGTCTGCCTTACAAGGTCTGCACCCGGCTGGAAATAGCCACACGAAATTATTAAATTATTATTATTATTATTATTATTATTATTATTATTATTATTATTATTATTATTATTATTATTATTATTATTGTTATTATTATTATCTTACGCCAAGATCTATTAACGCTACAAAGTAGCAGTAAATCAACTATCATAACCTTCGTCCCATAGCACTTCCCTAATTTATTTATATATTAAATATTTATTTACTTTTTCTACTGTTTTGGCGTCGGTATAACATATCGAAGGGTTTCGGTGATGAAAAGACGGAAAAGGGCTACGACTCGGAAAGTAGTGGCTCTGGATCAACTCGTGTAGCCGAGCGTGATAAAAGTTAAAGGAAACAGGTGCTCTTTAGTCGGAGATTCGAGTCCGATGTAGGGCGAATATTTTTATATCGTTGTTGATGTTCGTGTGTGTAGCGTTGTTGAAGACAAATTTAAATCACGATTAGTTCTCATGTCCTCCTCTGTGGTGTAGTGGTTAGCGTGATTAGCTGCCACCCCCGGAGGTCCGGGTTCGATTCCCGGCTCTGCCACGAAAATTTGAAAAGTGGTACGAGGGCTGGAACGGGGTCCACTCAGCCTCGGGAGGTCAATTGAGTAGAGGTGGGTTCGATTCCCGCCTCAGCCATCCTCGAAGTGGTTTTCCGTGGTTTCCCAATTCTCCTCCAGGCGAATGCCGGGATGGTACCTAACTTAAGGCCACGGCCGCTTCCTCCCCTCTTCCTTGTCTATCCCTTCCAACCTCCCCATCCCTCCACAAGGCCCCTGTTCAGCATAGCAGGTGAGGCCGCCTGGGCGAGGTACTGGTCATTCTCCCCAGTTGTATCCCCCGACCAAGAGTCTGAAGCTCCAGGACACTGCCCTTGAGGCGGTAGAGGTGGGATCCCTCGCTGAGTCCGAGGGAAAAGCCGAACCTGGAGGGTAAGCAGATGATGATGATGATGATGATGATGATGATGATGATGATGATGATTAGTTCTCATATTGCAGGTACTCTATGCTATTTAAGCAGCTATTAGGCAAGCTATTGATAGTAAAGTAAGCTATTACCAACACAGGTGCAATAGGCTTTATGAAGCAAATGTTTAAATTGACCACCACCTTCGTTAAAGGAAATCTGAGCCCGGCGGAGGAGAAACATTCTTGCTAGCTACAACATAGGAGTGGAAACTGCTTGCAGGCTTCAGTGATTAGCCGCCGTATATGGTTCGAGCTCTCTGGTTCCCGTTCATAGACTCTCTCCTTTAAATACAATTTGTTTTACGTCACACCGAAACAGATAGGTCTTACGGAGACGATGGTATAGGAAAGGCCTGTGAGTGGGAAGGAAGTGGCCGTAGTCTTAATTAAGGTACAGCCCCAGCATTTGTCTGATGTGGAAAAGAGAAACCACGGAAAAACATCATCAGGGCTGCCGACAGTGGGGCTCGAACCCACTATCTCCCGGATGCAAGCTCACATCTGCTCACCCCTAACCGCACCGCCAGCTCGCCCGTCTCCTTAAAATAACCCCAGAGGAAAAAATATAATGGAGTAAGTTGAGCTGATCTAACTGGCCTCGTCACAGGACCCCTTCATCCAATCCATCGTCCAGGATATATCCTATGCAAGTGGTTCCGTACTGCCAACGACCAGTGTGGAAGATCTCTATCCTGCTGGAACCACATTGTTAACCGTGTCATAAGAGTACGTCCTCCATTAAAAGCGGGTGTTATTCACGAAGAAACTGTGGATAGCATCGTCGCGTGAGATTTCCTTCGAATACATGTGGTCAAATTATCTTCCCACCTATTATCCCGCACCATTGACACTCCATTGTACATAAAATCGAGCTCCCCTAATTCAGTGAGGATTTTCAACACTCCAGTAATGGAAGTTGTGACGAATAACAGTTCCCTTGTTGTAAAATCTGAATTCATCACTAAAGAGAATGTCCGTTAAGAAATCAGCATCAGCTTCAACTCTTTGCAAAATCCATTGCGGAAAATCTATCCGTTTTTTTAATTATCTCCGGGAAATTCGTGGTGGTGGTGTTGATGGTAGGGGTGGAAATTATAGCGGTGCAATATGCGCAGTACAGATGCATGACTGACGTCCACTTCGTTTCATTCCAATGGCCTATGAGCTTGTATGCGGGTTGTACGCAATTGTATTTTGAACAGCTTTTTCGTTATTTCCAGACGTCACTATAGCTTTCTGAATGGAGGGAAGGGTAAAGTATGAAATGACCCCGTTGCACGCAACCGTCTTTTAACACGTCGAAATGTATCTGCAATTGGCAGCCTTCGTCCAGAAAAACGTTCTGGATACAAGCGCCGGCCTTACTACTCCGTAAGTAGTACCATATTCACATAATCATACTATGAATATATAATATTTGCTTTTGCGCTAACCGTATATTCGGTGCTCGCTCTTTGCTGAAAATATTACAATGCTCTGTATCATGTGCCCTACGCATGAAGTCCAGACCGCTATTAGTAGCCCTTCGAGTCGAACTTGCGCAGTTCCTTGGTTGAATGAGTGTGTCATAATGTTGACAATAAGTTCAGTGCATTTCATTCGTTATAGCCGTTTGGCATATGAAAGTCGTAAGTTATTCTTCCTTTCTTATGTATGCTTTACGTATATAATATAAAAATAAAGTTGTAAAGCTCGTAACTAGATTCGAACTTTGAATCCCTGGAAAGGATCACATGCGGCTGCGATGAGTACCATGCAGCCACTCCAGGCGACATAGAGTAGGTCTCGTAACTTTGTACTGTCCCCGTCAATTTTGTGCTTTTTAGCCAGTGTCATTCATTCAATGTGAAAAAAGTTTCATGTTATTTTGGCGACAGTCTACTATCTCATTCAGTCAGCTATTCGAGTATTGATTTTTCTCTTCACCCTCATCGATCGATAACATGTGACGACCACGTGGTGAGCTGGCCTGTTTCAAGGTTAAACCACATGCCTGGTGCGCTTGCTCGCCCGTCTTCATGTAACTTCTAGAACAATCTGAACCAATTACGAGGTACAATTACGTGTATACAAGACAATAATAATTATCCCGAGAGCCACACCTCCATATGAGAGGCTATAAAAACTCAGTGTTTCCTTGATCAACCCCATTATTCTGCGAGTGTCTACGAACCGGGTTAAGTTACGTGTACATTTGAATAATTCATTCAGGCCTAACATGAACTTGTTCTAAATTTTGTGTCAGTTTCAGCTCAGAAATAACTTCTGAAGAAAGAAGAGGGCCACCACCAGCATAATATCGACACAAATTCCAAGATGTCTACCTTACATTCAAGAGGACCGATTCATCCGACGTACAGCAACCATGTGGTGCTAAACATGTAGGCGCCGCTAATATCGGAGGGAGAACGTGACGAATTTCGTCATCATGAAAGCATAACAGACCGCTCCGGGAATCGAGCTTCATCGCAAAAATTAAGTACATTTTAATAATAACTACTGTTGTCCATCTTGGTATAAAATTTAACGATCTTCTTCTCTAAGAAAATATTTTATTAGATTTGAGTAATTCAGTGTTATTTTTCACTTTTCATCTGACATTGGTAAAGGTAGTTTTGAGTATGGGAGAGTGTGAATTGGGATCTATTAGTGTAGATTTAGAGTACTTTGTCTTCTGAGAATAATTCTATCACAGTGAAAGTTTTAAAATCATGTTTAATAATCAATGACCTGTCGGTTAAATATAATTTAAAACGATTATTTCGGAGTTTTATGAAACATTGTGGGATGAGATTTAGGTGGTGTTTCATCTAGTGCATTGTCACGCGATTATGCGGATTGTGTTATCTTATTTAAATACTATTTCAGATGTTGATGACAGATTTAAAAGTCATTGCTAATAATAATAATAATAATAATAATAATAATAATAATAATAATAATAATAATAATAACAATAATAATAATAATATAATACTTTACGGTCGGGTTAAATGAAATTTTAATGGTTATGAGTGATAAATGATGTTAGAATCTTTCGTGTGGATTTGTAATGTGTGCTCAATTATAGTGTGAATTTGCCGTGAAAATGGTAATCCTGCGGGATATTTATTGAATTTTGGAAACATGTGTCACGGGTTACAGCGCATTCCCAGATAAATGTGGAGCACGTGTTGAGATATATTTCAATGGTTAAGGAATAATAATAATTTATCGACACTCAATGACCACGTGTCCGATGATAATCAGTGTTAACCCAGGCGATGTGCATGATTATTGTTCCAAAAATTATTCTGATTAAATGTTCGATTTTTTTAGAGATCGCCGTTGTAATGACAGGATAATGTTCAATTAAGTGTTCATTCTATCACGAGTCACTCAATTGTTTATCATGTTTGAATTTAAAGAAAGGTCATCTGCCTATTCCATTCAACCGTTTTATGATAATAATCATATATAAAAATAAGCCTAGGATTCGAATGTAAATTTGTATATGAAATCCGAGTATCCTATGTTTGCATGGTGTGTGTGAAGTAGTTATTGCTAATTGTGAACTGCTGTTTATTGAAATGTTGTGTTCAGCACGGTGGATTAGATTATTTCAGCGTTGTCTGTGTTTTGTTTATTTCCTTGAGATTGCAGTGAATGGCGTGATGCAATAAAAATGAACGCCAATGTCTCTGCTGTGCGTACTGTACCTGGCAGATCCCAGGGCAACAGCCTCTGTCGGCGTTGCCACAGAGAGTTCGAAACCCTTTCACACGTCCTGGGAGCCTGTCCACATGGTGAATTACTACGCACCTCACGTCATAATTTAGCCAGATCAATGATAGCTAACGCTCTTAGAGGACAAGGTTATAATGTCTATGAAGAAGTACACGGTCTCTCCAACAGAGGAAGTAACCGACGCATTGACATTATTGCTTTTAAGCCATCCTGTTCTGAAGGTTTCATCATTGATCCAACAATTAAATTTGAGACCAACGAAAACCAGCCGGATGAGGTCGATGCAGAAAAAAGAAGAATTTATGAAGAAACGGCGGACTTCTACAAGCGAAAATATAAGCTCTTATCCATTTCTGTAATCGGTTTGATGTTAGGTGCTCGAGGAACCATACCTACACTTTTTGTCAACTTCTGCAATACCTTTGGGCTAAATAGAGATTTTATCTATAACATCGCCATTACCACACTCAAGAAGTCCATCATGATCTTCAAAAACCATGCTTGGGGACCTCAAATAAATGTTTGACATGCCTCACTCGACTGCCTACATTTAATATCCATACGATAACATTATCTATTGTATCCACATCCATTATTGTTGTGAAGGTAATCTTTGTCCTTGGGCAACCTGCAGCTGTTGCAGGAAGATTGTATAATAAATAATAATAAATAGTGACAAATTTAATTATATAATAACGCGATTTTTTGTAGGTAAAGAAGATCGTATTCTTTTCTAAAAAGGCAAGCATAAGCCAGTTTGAAAATAATAAGAAGAATTGTTATGTTAAATAACTAGCGATTATTTAGTTCATTTAACGACATTATTAACTTTAATTAATTCATTTAATAATTTTTTCTACAAAAAATTGTTATGTTAAATGTTATTATTGATTATTGTCATGTAACGACATGATTAACTTCAATTAAGTCATTTAATAATTTCTCAAGAGTATCAATAATTCAAATAATTAACTTATTAATATCATCGTGTGTTCTCTGTGAAATTACCATTAATTATGAGTGAAAGTAAAGTATACTTTTGTAAATTTTGTACTGATAGATTTTAAAGAGATACCATGGTTATCCACCACTCAGTTTAAGTGTACGTTTATTGTTTCTGGTTTGTTTAAAGAGATAGGAATGAAATCAAGCTCTAAAATATAATTGAGATTCAGGATGGTTTAGGATGGAGTTTATCCACATTCATTTTATTTTGCATAGCTAACAGAAGGCTAATTTTTTTATTCAATTCTTTACAGTAAAGCCAATATACAACGATGTTCAAGATATACGATTTAATTTTGTATACTTTCACAGCGATCTTAACTTCGTTAGGGTCAAGAATAACTTCAGCAAGAATCATTTGTTTGTTAATTTCATTATTATTTGTGAATATTTATAACAAATGTAAAGTTTATTTTTAAATGGCTCTTTTCTTGTATTGTCGTCAATCCTCGTCATTTAAATGCCTCTCGTCTGCTGGCTGAACTTGACCGGAAATAGGGGCCGTAATAATGGAGTTATCTAGGCTATCACTTCGAAACTGATCTTGTATGTTACAAGTTCTGAACTCGAATGAGCAGACAGGTATACCTTGCTACAACACTACAGTGTGCTAAAGAATTATGTCTCTATTTAGTCCAAATAGGCGTAGTTGCTACTATTCCCTACGCGTAGAGTGTGTACATTATTACTTGGTTGAAATATTCCAGCATAATATTTCAGGTAGTATTCACAATGCATTAATCCGTATTCAATGCTTACGTGGTGATATTCATTATGCTTATATATGATTACTTCCTTAGTAGATACGCCTGGATAGGCTACTTCCAGCAGTGAGGGTTCAAACCCTTCTTGAGTCATGCCTTTCTTAATTTTCATTTCGTACTCGCCTAGGTATCCTTTACGAAGGCTTGACGTTTCTGAAGTTTTAGATATTCTACCAAGGAACCTGGAACCGAAGTAAAACTCCCTCAACCAGAATAATTAATACAGACACTCAGATATTGCGGTGTAGACTCTAGAATGGTAGGCCTCGACAAAAAAATCCTAATTTTACACAAATACCGGAAGACCTTCGTATAGTGTACTGGGTCCCGAAACCAACCTCGTCCTTCCTATTCACTAACATTGAAGAGGAATGTAGTAACAAGGTGAGTCTGGAATATCAAAATCCCTGGACTGACAGGGAATCGAACTAGGAAGTAAGAAGCAAGTACGACACACCTACACCACAGTAGGAGGCGAGTTTTTTGGAGGAAATGCAGTAAAGTTACATGTTCCATGCTGTCAGTGCATCGCTTTTAACCATCTGGCAGAAGCTTCGTAGGTAAATTTTATATTCATTCCGAGAGGGACAGTACAATAGAATCTCTTCCTCAACCCACAACGGCCCTCCATTTGGAATTACTCTGCCTCATATAAACAGACTCACTCTCCGTCCCATACGATGTTTACCTTGAAAGCAACGATAACTCTTGCCTTTCATAAATATGCCACGCGAAACCCCAAATCCTCTTGTGTTTTCCCTCGCTACCTTCCTATCTTCAGTACATTGCTAAAACTATCTTCTCTGTCTGTATCAGTTCACGTTATTGCACCGCTCGTCTCTCGACAGCAACTCCCGAGCGATCAGTGAAGACAGAAAAGGATGCCTACTCTTCTCCAAAAAACGGGATTTTAAATTAGATTATTGCTAGTGGCTTTTTGAGGCAATAACCACAATTTATTGAGAACTAGAAGAACACACCCGTCGACAACGGCAGGAATTTCGGCTGTCACTGTTCAGTACATTCCTAAAAATGGCTGATTTTTTGAAACGGTTAAATATCAGAATTAAAAAGGTGTGTGTATGTGAACATCTCAGGTATTTCCATAGTACAGTTCAGTGATCCAGTAACATTTACGTAATTCACCATAACCCATTCGGCCGTACGGAATTTGGGGGGCGAGCGTTCTGGAGCACGAACTGTAACACACAAAATCTTAATTTATTCTGGTAATATTACGATTAGGAATAATATTTCTAGCCGCGATGAGTGGTTCAGATGCGGTTTAAGCGCCCACCTTCCGACCAGCTAAACTTGGCAGGTTCCATCATGGCTCATACGGTGGTATTTGAAGGTGCTCAAATACGTCAGCCTCGTGTCGGTAGAGTTAATGGCACGTAAGAGAACTCCGGAGTGACTAAACTCCGGCAACTCGGCGTCTCCAAAAATCGTTAAAGTAGTTAGTGGGGCGTAAAACCAAATAAATTATATATTATTAAGAATATTTATATAATCATTATTTGTGTTAGAAATTGAATTCTAAGTACTGTAAATAAAGTGAACTTCATGTAATAATAAGGCTAACGGTTTTCCCATTATCTTGGTTTAAATTATTTATTATTATTAAATAATAATAACAATAATTATAACAATAATGGCGTATGGCCTCCAGAGAGGCCTAGTGCAGACACTTTTCTAGTAGACGACCTATAGGTGACGTCCATGTCTGCCACATTGGTCCCTACTAACATAATACGTAATGTTGAAGACATGAAAAACACCAAGCCCCCGAGCCAGATGAACTAACCAATTAAGGTTAAAACCCACCGACCAGACTAGGAATTTAAGCCGGGATCCCTTGGACCGAACGCCAGTATGCTGATAATTTACCTCGACAGTATAGTTCAGTACATACAGTACAGTTCAGCACATACCAACAATTAATTGCCCGTCAACTTGAAATATGTCTCGATATTGAAATGAATATAGGCCTACACGTAAATGGTGTGGGTCACTGTAGTCACGTTCTAATAAGTGGCCCTGAGAGTCGGGATACCGGTTGTTATGGAATGGGAGTGGACATCTCGGACATATTCTCAGTCATGGCCCTCCTTGTGCTCAGGCGGCTAGGACTATACAATTCACCGGTGGTCCATAACCCGTTAGAGGAGCGATCCTCACTTGGACTATGTGCAAGTAGGGTAGCATCTTGCTTCATGAATTTACCGAGCTCAGAACATTTTAAGCAAGCCTCGGACCTATGGGAGTAATGGAGTCCAACTCCCATTTGACAGACGAGGGACTCTTTGGAAACAACTTGGCGAACGAAATGGAATTCGATGGGGACCTATCAATGATAATGGGGCTTATGGAAGAAAGAAATAAAGTAGAACTGGCTGAGCCAGAAAAGAAGATGCATCTGGATGTGCTAGGAGTAAGTGATATTCGGGTAAGGGGAGATAATGAGGAAGAGATAGGAGATTGTAAAGTGTACTTGACGGGTGTTAGAAAGGGAAGGGCAGAGTCTGGGGTAGGGCTCTTTATCAGGAATACCATTGAACGCAACAGAGTTTCTGTTACGCACGTAAATGAGCGAATGATGAGGGTAGATATGACAGTTGGAGGAATTAGGACTACAATTGTCTCCGTGTATTCACCATGTGAGGGTGCAGATGAGGATGAAGTTAACAAGTTTTATGAAGCATTGAGTGACATCGTGGTCAGGGTCAACAGCAAGGAAAGAATAGCGCTATTGGGCGATTTCAATGCGAGAGTTGGGAATAGAACTGAAGGATACGAAAGGGCGATTGGTAAATGTGGGCAAGATATCGAAGCTAATGGGAATGGGAAGCGCTTGCTGGACCTCTGTGCTAGTATGGTTTAGCAGTTACGAATACATTCTTCAAGCATAAGGCTATTCACCGCTGCACATGGGTGGCTAGAGGTACCAGATCCATAATAACTATATCTTAACCGACTTTGATTTCAGGAAATCTGTTAGGAATGTACGAGTTCTCCGGGGATTTTTCGATGATACAGACCACTATCTGATCTGTAGTGAACAAAATATCTCTAGGCCTAGGGTAGAGAAAGTGAAATCTGTCTGCAAACGAATAAGGGTAGAAAATCTGCAGGACGAGGAAATTAGACAGAAGTACATGGATATGATTATTGAGAAATTTTGAACAGTGGACAGTAAGCAGGTTCAGGATACAGAGCGAAACAAATAGTTGTTGAATCCAAAAAGAAGTCGTGGAAAGATTTTTGTAATAACCTGGAAAGGCTAGGTCAAGCAGCAGGGAAACCTTTTTGGACAGTAATAAAGAATCTTAGGAAGGGAGGGAAAAGGGAAATGAACAGTGTTTTGAATAATTCAGGTGAACTCATAAAAGATCCCAGGGAATCACTGGAGAGGTGGAGGGAATATATTGAACATCTTCTCAATGTAAAAGGAAATCATCCTGGTGGTGTTGCGAACAGCCGAGCTCATGGGGAGGAGGAAAATTGTATTGGTGAAATTACGCTTGAGGAAGTGGAAAGGATGGTAAATAAGCTCCATTCTCATAAAGCAACAGGAATAGATAAAATTAGACCTGAAATGGTGAAGTATAGTTAGAGGGCAGGGATGAAATGGCTTCATAGAGTAGTAAGATTAGCATGGAGTGTTGGTAAGGTACCTTCAGATTGGACAAAAGCAGTAATTTTACCTATCTATAAGCAAGGGAACTGGAAGGATTGCAACAACTATCGAGGTATCTCATTGATTAGTATACCAGGCAAAGTATTCACTGGCATCTTGGAAGAGAGGGTGCGATCAGTCGTTGAGAGGAAGCTGGATGACAACCAGTGTGGTTTCAGACCACAGATAGGCTGTCAGGATCATATTTCCAGTATGCGCCAAGTAAATGAAGAATGCTTGACAAGAATAGGCAGTTGTGTTTATGTTTCGTAGATCTAGAGAAATCATATGACAGGGTACCGAGGGAAAAGATGTTCGCTATACTTGGGGACTATGGAATTAGAGGTAGATTATTAAAATCAATCAAACGCATTTATGTTGACAATTGGGCTTCAGTGAGAATTGATGGTAGAATGAGTTCTTGGTTCAGGGTACTTACAGGGGTTAGACAAGGCTGTAATATTTCACCTTTGCTGTTCGTAGTTCGCATGGATCATCTGCTGAAAGATATAAAATGGCAGGGAGGGATTCAATTAGTTGGAAATGTAGTAAGCAGTCTGGCCTATGCTGACGACTTGGTCTTAATGGCAGATTGTGCCGAAAGCCTGCAGTCTAATATCTTGGAACTTGAAAATAGGTGCAATGAGTATGGTATGAAAATTGCCCTCTCGAAGTCTAAATTGATGTCAGTAGACAAGAAATTCAACAGAATTGAACGTCAGATTGGTGATACAAAGCTAGAACAGGTCGATAATTTCAAGTATTTAGGTTGTGTGTTCTCCCAGGATGGTAATATAGTAAGTGAGATTGAATCAAGGTGTAGTAAAGCTAATGCAGTGAGCTCGCAGCTGCGATCAACAGTATTCTGTAAGAAGGAAGTCAGCTCCCGGACGAAACTATCTTTACATCGGTCTGTTTTCAGACCAACTTTGCTTTACGGGAGCGAAATCTGGGAGGACTCAGGATATCTTATTCATAAGTTAGAAGTAGCAGACATGAAAGTAGCAAGAATGATTGCTGGTACAAACAGGTGGGAACAATGGCAGGAGGGTTTTCGGAATGAGGAGAGATAAAGGCTAATTTACGATTGAACTCGATGAATGAAGCTGTGCGCATAAACCGGCTTCGGTGGTGGGGTCATGTGAAGCGAATGGAGGAGGATAGGCTACCTAGGAAAATAATGGACTCTTATGGAGGGTAAGAGAAGTAGAGGTAGACCAAGACGACGATGGGCAGACTAAGTTTCTAACGATTTAAAGATAAGAGGTATAGAACTAAATGTGGCCACAACACTAGTTGCAAATCGAGGATTGTGGCGACGTTTAGTAAATTCTGAGAGGCTTGCAGACTGAACGTTGAACGGCATAACAGTCTATAATGATAATGTATGTATGTATGTATGTATGTATGTATGTATGTATGTATGTATGTATGTATGTATGTATGTAAGTATGTGTGTATGTATGTATGCATGTATGCACGTAAATTGAAGGTACCAGCTAAAGGCTTGCCAGCTTTAAACCCGATCCATCAAATAGTTTCTAAGTGTAGGTTTGAAAGGCAAATAGACACACCGACCAAATTTTTCTTACAGCTACTTGTTTTACGTCGCACTGGCGTATACAGACCTTACGGTGACGGGTAGGATAGGTCAGGGATAGGACATTGAAGGAAGTGACCATGGACCTAATTATAACATGTTATGAATGAGAAACAACGGACATTGAAGTCTGTGGGCAGCGGTTTTCGAATCCACTACCTCTCGAACCCAAGCTAAAAACTACACCCCTCTAATCGCGTAGCTAACCTGTTCGGTGATATATACTTCCAAATGTATATGTTATAATGAGGATAAGGGTGTTTGAGCATTATTTAATGAAGTGAGAAAGCAATATTTATCTTAATGAAGTCAGTAAACTAAGAAAAATATGTTTTCGAAGGTTAATTTCATGGGTGAACTATCAGACTCCTTCGAAATAAGAACAGGAATACGACAGGGGCATGGGATCTCACAGTTGTTCAACTGTGCGCTTGAGAAAGCGGTTCGAGAATGTTAGAGAATGGAACAAAAATATAAAGAGTGTAATTAAAAATTTGACTGCGTTGCAAGAAGAAGAACATTAAAATCAATTGTATTGCTTTTGTACATGATACGGCCTTGTTTGCTGAAAACGTAGAGGAATCAAAGGAGCAAATACTTGAATTAGAGAAACAAGCAGCAAAAATAAGTCTTCGTTTCTTTTGAAGAAACCAAAATCATTACAAATAACCAACACCCACATAAATACCACAAAATCTAAGAACAAAAGATTGAAATAATAAAATAATTCAAATATCTCGGAGAATGGATTAGTTGGAATTCTGAGGAATGCAAAGCAATGGAATCCAAGAAAAATAAACTTGAACTGGCTTTCCAGCTAACAAAAGATACATACAACAAGAAATCTCTTTCATGGGGGTCGAAAATTGAACATTATAAAACAGTCATTGAACTAGATGCACTATACGCAGCAGAAACACTAAACACGAATTTCAAAGGCCAGATGAAAAAGTTCGAGTCCGACTCGTTGGCTGAATGGTCAGCGTATTAGCCTTCGGTTCAGAGGATTCCGGGTTCGATTCCTGGCCGGGTCGGGGATTTTAATCGCTTCTGATTAATTCTTCTGGCTCGGGGACTGGGTGTATTAGTCCGTCTCAACACTCTCCTCATCATATTCAGACAACATACCACACTACCAACCACCACAGAAACACGCAATAGTGATTACATCCCTCCATATACGGTTGGAATCAGGAAGGGCATCCGGCCGTAAAACAGGGCCAAATCCACATGTGCAACGCAGTTTGCACCCTCGACCCCACAGGTGTGGGAAAAAGTGGTAGCAAAAGAAGAAGATGGAAAATCTCGAGCTAAAAGAGGAAATTGTTAAGAAAGATCATAGGACCAAAAGATCAGGATAATAAGATAAAATGCATCAAGAATGAAACACTCTACACGAGAATTAGAAAACTCTCATATACAATGCGATAAAAGAATAAATCTTTACGATAATCTTCTGAAAATGAACTCTAATAGATTAACCAAACAAACATTTTACTTGTTCCGTAACCGTAAAACAAAACCCAACCGGTTTAAAGAAACTGAAACCGGGCGAGTTGGTCGCGCGGTTAGGGGTGCGCAGCTGTGAGATAGCATCCGGGAGACAGTGCGTTCAAACCCCACTGTAAGCAGCCCAGAAGATGGTTTCCGTGGTTTCCTATTTTTACACCAGGCAAATGCTGGGGCTGTTCCTTAATTAAGGCCACGGCCGCTTCCTTCCCAGTCCTAGTCCTTCCCTATACCATCGTCGCCATAAGACGTATGTGTGTCCGTGCGACGTAAAGCAACCAGCAAAAAAAAACTTAAAAAGACCTAATATAATTAAAAATTACAGAAAATTCACTATTCGATCGAACAGCTAAATAATTAAGGGCGAAAATATAAGGTTCCAAGACAAATCTACATTAAATGCCAAACCTATTATCTCAGAACACGAGATGAGACGAAGAGCAAAAAGAATAAAGGAATACTGGGCACTAAGGAAAGGACAAAAAAACAAAAATTGTAACGTTCCAGACGTCACAGTGTAATTATGTTAATTTTATTATATGTAATTAATTCAGGAATTTAACGTCATGATATTTATCTTGGTATGTAATTGTATTATAATTCATGGTTGATCATTTGCTCACTATCATTTCATTACTTTGTAACTACGACTTGTAAACGAGAGCTGAATATCCTAATATTCACTTAGATTCTTGCGACATTCGTTTAAATTTAACCTGCAGTAGATTTCCTCTATCTTGCCACATCACCGAGGAAGAAGGAAGGACAAATTTAGACATCAAATTCTGGGAAAAGCGCGCACGTGTTCAAGCGTTATAACGACAGCTACCGTATTTCGACCAGAATAATTCAAACTGATCACCGCCTATATTTTCAAAGGAGCGTCATGTTGCCATGGATACTGAGTGAAAGGACTAATAGAAGAACAGTTGATATCATGGTTAAGACCCATCAACTCTAATATCTGGAGTGGGGAGAGACGTGTCCACTGATTGGACCACGTGTAGCGACCTGTAATTAGAGCCAGAGAAGGTTATAAAAGGGCGTGTTGGAGCTCTTGGCTTCATTCTTCTTGATTCTTCTTGATTCTGCATTCGTTATTATTAATCTTCTTGATTCTTCGATCTTGTATTTCGCTGCAGGTCTGAGAACTTGTCTTATGGTTGTTGTACCATAGTGGACTAGTGTGTATCACTTCTACATTAATTACTTCATTACCACGACGTGGTACTTAGGAATTTCTGAATGAGGGGTGTATAGCCACTCTCATCAGGAAGTACGTACAGCTCGGCTACTAGACCGGTTTGTACCAGTCTAAGACAATAGGTAGTATTAAACTAGATAGAAATGAAACTTCAGGGCACATTTTCAGTAAAGTTGGAAGGATTATTAATTGTGTATCCTCTCCACATAACCCAAGGAGGTTTTTCTAACTATGACTTAGGGCTCATCTCCAATATATGGGATAGAGCATAATAGGGAGTGTTAGTGTCGAAGCCATCTTCCAATTAGTGGACGGTGCACTTAGCAAGGCAGGAATGGTACTTAGCTGCAGATGAAGAGATCTCAAAGACGACCGGTGATGTTCCAGCTACAAGGATGGAAGCTTTCCAAGGACCAGCAGAACAAGACTACATGGTGAGCAAGCGAGTTAAAAATATTTCAAGTTTTCGCGAAGTAGAGTCATTCAACTTTTTGTTAAATTCATTTCCTATTTTAAATTCAGTTCTCGTTAAACCGTCGTCATTTATATTCAATATAATAAATAGTATTTTTCTAGTTCACTTTAATCAATCTGCCTTAATTAGCCTTTTGATTTCTAATTCTCCGGCTTAATGATTAGTGCACTATCACCCCACCCCTGTGATAAGAGTCCGTCCAAGCTTGATTATAAATTTTTATCTTTAAGTCATCAACTTAAAGATTGGCGCCCTTAGCTTGCATGGTTGCATTTCTCGTTCAATGATTGTTCTCCGAGAAGGGAAGTCACATAAATGTCGCTCCAACGTAGGGCGAGAAAATCATTAAGTACGGAGCAGTTAATGACAGTAACGATATCAGAATTCGTATTATGGGCAAAATTTGGATATCCACGTTGCATTAGGAGTGTTTGATTGTGGGGAGGGTCATGGCTGATCAGACGAAAGAGGAGAGGATGTTGCGCAGTGGACGGGCGATAAAAGGCAATAACGTATTGAGTTCAGAGGAAGAGTTGTGTAGTCTAGTAGAGGAAATTGAAGATAGAAGTGTAAGTAGTATGGAGAGTGAAGGCAAGCAGAAAGAAGTCAGTATGGAGTCAGATGATAGTAGGATGGGGGGCGAAGCGGAAGTAAACACTACCAATGAAAGTAATAATAATGATCAGTTAATGGGAATGATGCAGTTAATGTTGAGTAAGATAGAGGACAGTAAATCTGAAATAAAAAATGAATTGGAACAAATTAAAACAGATGTAGAACAAACTAAATCTGAGCTTAAAAGTGAATTAGAACAAACTAACACTAAAATTGAGAATATTAAATATGAACTTAAAGAACAGTTAGAGCAAACTAAAGCTGAATTAAGCAGGGAGATGAGGGAAAATAAGGAGGAAGCGAATCGGAGAATGGACGAACACAGTAGGCAGTTACGCGATCTGGTGGTAAAAAATGAACATTTTAATAAGCGATTAGAGGACCAGAAAAGTGAATGTGAACGGCAAGGGAAAGAGGTAGAAGAAAAGTTTGCGGAGCAGAGAAGTAAATTCCTGGAGTTAATGGGGAAGGAAAACAACTCTACTAGGGAGGAAGTAATGAGGCAGGTCACTAGTATTGATAAGAGAGTTGAGACTCAAAAAGGGGAAATACGGGTATTCAAAGACCACGTCCAACAAGAGATTGACACAATAAAGCTTAGAATAGAAGATGAGACCCGGGCAAGTGAAGAAAGGTTTGCGATAGCTGAAGAGAATAAGATTGAAATTAGGACATTGAAAGAGAAGCAGGTTAATTTGGAGAGCGAAATTGATAGGAGAGACAAAGATGTAGAATGCCGGATGGAGAAACCAGAAAATCAGTTAAAACAGGTGGCAAAGGATAAACAGGTTTTCACGGGAAAGCAATGTCTAGGAAATAGCTACATTAGGGAAATTGAACTACCTAAATTTAATGGGAAACAAACGAACCCGCTAGATTTCCTTAAGATGATAGAAAAACGATTTGAAAAGCGTCTAGAGGAAGGGTCTATGGACTGGGAAGACGTTATGGAAAATATTGACCATGCTTTTGTAGGAGAAACTCGGTCTTGGTTCATGGTATATAGGCAAACGATGACGGATCTGAAAGAATTCAGAAATAAGTTTAGAGAGAAATTCTGGAATGAAGCGATACAAGCTCGGGAGAGAGAAAGGGTGGTATTTGGGAGGTACAAACAGCATGAGGGAGTCACTATGACCGAATACTTCCTGGCCCATGTCATGATTTGTCAGAACTTAGACGGTATAACCGAGGGGTCTGATGTAGTAAGACTACTTTTGAGACATTTTCCGGACAGGGTGAGAGAAGCGGCCTGCATGCAAAGAGTTGGTACTATTCAGGAGATGGAGAACCTACTAGGCAGTTTTGATGCTTTAGGTAACCTTAGGAGTAGAACGGAGAATATACAGAGCTTTAGTCATCACAACGGAATGAGACATAACGAAAGAACACAGAATCACGAAGCTCGCAATCAGTTCATACCTCAGCATAACAGTAGGAGCGGAGCACCTGAATATAGGACAGGAAATTCCCAACGGGGGCCAGAGCAATGTACTAATGAGTCCAACGTCAATACACAAAGGGAACCTTTAAACTAACTAGAGGCTGTAATGTTAGGTCAGAATTCCAGCCTAGTACGAAGGTAGCGAAGTGTCTTGTCATGAAAGTGTTACCATATGACCTAGATGTTAGAGACGATTTGTTGTATGAACCCGAGCAGAATAATGAAGATTCAAGTAATAAAGTAGTCAATCCCGTTGTTAAAATGAAAGTTTGGGGGGCGTGGGTTAAAGTTTTGATTGATTCTGGTAGCCATATATCATGTATTAGTTCTCAGTGGTATGAGTCATTAGTGAAACAGGGTATTCAGTTGGAGGAAATGCCTGTTAAGTCTACTTTCATCATTACGGCTGTTGGAAAGAAGTCTAAGCAAATTTGTAAACAAGTAGCTGTTCCGATCTGTATTAATAATTTTATTAGCGTTCAGATATGTTTGGTAATTCCGCATTTGATATTTGATCTTATCTTGGGATCTGACTGGTTAACGTTAAAATTGGCTCAGTTAAATTACTATGATTCAGTGCAAAATTTGAGGTGGAATAATGGGGATATCAAGGTCAAGTTTGAGGAGGAAATTCAAAGGAAAACGGAAGTTAGTACAGTGTGGAGAATGAGAGAGGTTTCTAAAGTTAATGAAGAGGCTAGTGAGGGCCTGAAGTTGTGCCAGTTGTGGATTAATGAGGATAAAATGTGTGGCTTGAAAGAGGCCGTAGGTAGAAATCAATTAAATGAAGTCCAGAAGGACAAGTTATTTGAAGTGTTATATGAACACATGGAGATTTTTTCTGAGAAAACTGGTGTTACCCATCTGTACGAGCATTCTTTTTCTGTGCTGGATAAGACTCCATTCAGCGGACCGCGGTATCCGATACCACACAAATATGCCATAGCCGTAGAGGATCAAATTCAAGCTATGTTAGCAGACGATGTGATTGAATTATCAAACAGTCAATACGTTAATCCCTTAATTGTCGTGCCTAAGTCTGATGGATCAATACGTCTGTGTATTGAATGCGAGAGCGTAATGAATGGTTCATATAACATTAGTAGTTTACGGAGATACCTGTCGTGTGAGGTGGCTGAACCGGATTGTGAGATATAGGTCAGTAACTCGGGGAAGTTGCTACCTGTTATGTCAGACTACGAGCGGAATGAGTTTGCCTCTCAATTGTGGTGGTATTTCCTACTTGTGTTTGTAAACAAGGGAGGTGTTTGTGTGTAGCGGTAGATTTACGCTCGTTCATGCCGATAGATCATCTGTTTTCTGTATGTGAGGCCATGAAATGTTATATCTTATCTGTTTTCTGAGATGTTACCGAAGGCTAATTAAAGCTGACGATGGCAAATAATTAATTTTCCCGTATGTGCATTTCTAACTTGCAATAATTTTACCGTGAGCTTAAATCGCGTGTGTATTCGTGTGAAGTGTATTGCATCCTGCTTCAAGATAAGGTTGAAACATTCGAGAGAGTGATTAAGGTGTAAATTGGTTGTATCATTTGTTTTCCATGGTTTTAATGTAAAAGATTGGAAGAGAATGTGTTACTGCTATCTAGCAAAGAATGTCGGAAAGATGGAGAGTAAAAGGACTAATAGACACTCGGGAGAGTTTGTAATCTGAATTGTATATATATTATGTTATATTCTCAAAGATAATCTTGTTTTTTAAAAAATGGAAAGTTGCTCATGTTGGGCATAATTTAGTATCTAAACCTCAAGATGAACTGAAATAACAGACATTCGCAATGGTAAGCAGTCTAAGAGAGATATGGAAACAGTGAGATATAATTAATTGTATGAAAATAATGTCGCTCGTAATGGGCAGGTAATAGAGGTATTTCAAATCAATGTGGGAGTAAGAGTGTGAGTTCTCAACTCATGTGATATTTGTTAAGAACTCATGGGGGCGTATGTAACGTTCCAGACGTCACAGTGTAATTATGTTAATTTTATTATATGTAATTAATTCAGGAATTTAACGTCATGATATTTATCTTGGAATGTAATTGTATTATAATTCATGGTTGATCATTTGCTCACTATCATTTCATTACTTTGTAACTACGACTTGTAAACGAGGGCTGAATATCCTAATATTCACTTAGATTCTTGCGACATTCGTTTAAATTTAACTTGCAGTAGATTTCCTCTATCTTGCCACATCACCGAGGAAGAAGGAAGGACAAATTTAGACATCAAATTCTGGGAAAAGCGCGCACGTGTTCAAGCGTTATAACGACAGCTACCGTATTTCGACCAGAATAATTCAAACTGATCACCGCCTATATTTTCAAAGGAGCGTCATGTTGCCATGGATACTGAGTGAAAGGACTAATAGAAGAACAGTTGATATCATGGTTAAGACCCATCAACTCTAATATCTGGAGTGGGGAGAGACGTGTCCACTGATTGGACCACGTGTAGCGACCTGTAATTAGAGCCAGAGAAGGTTATAAAAGGGCGTGTTGGAGCTCTTGGCTCATTCTTCTTGATTCTTCTTGATTCTGCATTCGTTATTATTAATCTTCTTGATTCTTCGATCTTGTATTTCGCTGCAGGTCTGAGAACTTGTCTTATGGTTGTTGTACCATAGTGGACTAGTGTGTATCACTTCTACATTAATTACTTCATTACCACGACGTGGTACTTAGGAATTTCTGAATGAGGGGTGTATAGCCACTCTCATCAGGAAGTACGTACAGCTCGGCTACTAGACCGGTTTGTACCAGTCTAAGACAATAGGTAGTATTAAACTAGATAGAAATGAAACTTCAGGGCACATTTTCAGTAAAGTTGGAAGGATTATTAATTGTGTATCCTCTCCACATAACCCAAGGAGGTTTTTCTAACTATGACTTAGGGCTCATCTCCAATATATGGGATAGAGCATAATAGGGAGTGTTAGTGTCGAAGCCATCTTCCAATTAGTGGACGGTGCACTTAGCAAGGCAGGAATGGTACTTAGCTGCAGATGAAGAGATCTCAAAGACGACCGGTGATGATCCAGCTACAAGGATGGAAGCTTTCCAAGGACCAGCAGAACAAGACTACATGGTGAGCAAGCGAGTTAAAAATATTTCAAGTTTTCGCGAAGTAGAGTCATTCAACTTTTTGTTAAATTCATTTCCTATTTTAAATTCAGTTCTCGTTAAACCGTCGTCATTTATATTCAATATAATAAATAGTATTTTTCTAGTTCACTTTAATCAATCTGCCTTAATTAGCCTTTTGATTTCTAATTCTCCGGCTTAATGATTAGTGCACTATCACCCCACCCCTGTGATAAGAGTCCGTCCAAGCTTGATTATAAATTTTTATCTTTAAGTCATCAACTTAAAGATTGGCGCCCTTAGCTTGCATGGTTGCATTTCTCGTTCAATGATTGTTCTCCGAGAAGGGAAGTCACAAAATGATTGATTCAACGTACCCAACAGAGGGTGAAACGAAACAAGAGGAGGAGTAAGAAGTCAGCAAAACACCAACAGTAAATCTGTGTATCCGATATTCCTGGTAAATGCCCCATCATCACCTTGGCCTTGCTAATTTTATCCTTAATAACTATCAGCACAACTGCTGAAGCCTTCGCCGACTGAATACCACAGACATCTGAACATTAGTAGAATCGGAAATAGATTTCAAATCTTCTGAAGCGTAGGTTTTAAGAGGATCCCATTGCACTGTTTTATTTTACGTTGTTTTGTACAAAATTAATGCTGTCAAGAAGTAATTCCTTCAGCTCCGTGTTCACCAGCAATTCTGGAAGGAAAATTAAGCCGTTAATTCAATTGCAATTGAAATGACCATTAGTAGACTCCTTAGTAAAACACAAGGCACACAAAGGAAATACTGAATATTCGTAGCATCCAAGCAGTGCTTAGACAAGATAAATTCTTACAATAC